>NW_026057580.1:54353093-54363649 GCF_023721935.1 Panthera uncia | reverse complement strand
AAAATAGACCTACCCTATGACCCAGCAATAGCACTGCTAGGAATTTATCCAAGGGATACAGGAGTACTGATGCATGGGGGCACCTGTACCCCAATGTTTATAGCGGCACTCTCAACAATAGCCAAATTATGGAAAGAGCCTAAATGTCCATCAACTGATGAATGGATAAAGAAATTGTGGTTTATATACACAATGGAATACTACGTGGCAATGAGAAAAAATGAAATATGGCCTTTTGTAGCAACATGGATGGAACTGGAGAGTGTGATGCTAAGTGAAATAAGCCATACAGAGAAAGACAGATACCATATGGTTTCACTCTTATGTGGATCCTGAGAAACGTAACAGAAACCCATGGGGGAGGGGAAGGAAAAAAAAAAAAAAGAGGTTAGAGTGGGAGAGAGCCAAAGCATAAGAGACTGTTAAAAACTGAGAACAAACTGAGGGTTGATGGGGGGTGGGAGGGAGGGCAGGGTGGGTGATGGGTATTGAGGAGGGCACCTTTTGGGATGAGCACTGGGTGTTGTATGGAAACCAATTTGACAGTAAATTTCATATATTAAAAAAATAAAAATAAAAAAAAAGAAATGAATAAACTTTAAAAAAAGAAAAAAAAAAAAAGATAGGCACTTCACTTCTGACCTAGTGGAGTAGAGACATAGGAAGAAAGAAGAACCACACACAGAGATAGAAACAAGAGAGGAGGGAAGCATACAGATAGAACAGTAAGTTCTCAGGTATGTATGAAGAAAGTTGCAGTTGCCATTCAGAGGTGGTGGGCCTCTGAGGGTTATTATTTACTGCCTTTTAAAACAATGATAGCTGATTCTTTGGACAGTTGCTTATTTTTTTAATCCTTAAATTATAAAAGTATCCTTTGTCATAGAACTGAGAAGGCAGTGAATGAAGAGATAAGATTTTCTATGTTGTGGTGACCTTGACTAGAGCCTAATTATCTCCAAAATTGTATATAATCATTCAGATAGTGTATAGCTATGAAATCACACCTTGCTTGTAGGTATACAGGGATACATAACTGATCGAATGAAATCAACCATGTGATCATGGGATCTTCACATAGAACATATACAGTCTTAAAGTAATAATAATTTATTAATTTTCACCTCTATGTCTACTGCTTTTTTCCTGTGAGTAAGAAGAAGATTGGAAAGTTTAGAGACATAGAGCTCAGTTCTGCACTTAGACACACCTGAGCTGGAAGTTTTGCTTCTCACTCCCTTGGGAAAGCTACTTAACCTCTAAACTTCTGTGTCCTCATCTATAAATTGAGGATATATATAGTACAGACCTCAAGAGGTTGTAGGGGAGATTTAATAAGATAAGATATTGCACATATTAAGCGTTCACTAAATGTTAGCTATTATTAAGAGGGTCGAAAGAGCCTACAAAGCTTAAGCTTATGCTTTATCAGAATATCTCTCTGGAATAGAATCATTACCATACCATTTCTCTCTGAATATGATGACCTCTACATATTATAAGTCCCACAGAAACCAGCTTCTCTGTAAATAGCACATAGAACTGACAAAAGTGCCAAAAATGTTTTTTTATGGAGGCCTAATTTTAAGGGGAAAAATTGAATAAAACCATGAAGTCAGCATGCATTTAAGAGTAAAAGTCTCTGAAGCAGCCAGCCATCTATAATTGAAAGCTTTTGCTTTTACATTAGATGGCATTCCTGAAAATGTTTTGAACAGAAACAGCAGAATCCATCCTTCCCCCATTTCTGCATTTCTTTACCTGAGATTACATGATTACCTTCTCAACTGCCTGACTTGCTGAACTGGATGTCAGAAAATGAGTTTTAAATTTCATTAGCAGGCTAATATTGCATAGCTGGTGATGATAAAAACAGTAAAGATTGATTTCTTGAATGACATAAAAATAGATCATTTCAGTATCCTTGTAATACTTTTTCTTAGGATTGATACACAATAAACTGCACTTATTTGTAGTATACAATGTCATAACTTTTTGTATATGCGTAAATCATACTATTATCACAATCAATATAATTAATATTTCTAACATTCCTAGAAATGTCTCTTTGTAATACCTCTCTCACCCCTCCGTGCACACCCCCATTCTAGAACCACTGATCACTGTCACTTTATGATACTTTTTAATGACACTGTCACAGTTTCCTTTTTCTAGAACTTTATATAAATGCAACCATATAGAGCATACTTTATTTCCCTGCTTAATTCTTTAAGTGTAATCCATATCATTATGTGTATTAATATTTTGTTCTACTCTGTTACTGAATAGTGTATCCTATTGTATAGATATAACACAATTTGTTTATACATTCATCTGAGGATGATGAACATTTATTTGAGTTGTTTCTAATTTTTGGCTATGAAAATTAAGACTACTGTGACATTTGTCACAGGAGAGAAAAGTCATTTGTCAAGAAAAGTCTTTGTCTGGACAGTTGTTTTCATTTCTCTTAGGTAAATATCTAGAAGTGGAATGTCTGGGTCAAGTGGTAGGTTTTTGTTTAACTTTTTTTTAAGAAAATGCCAAACCTGTTTTCCAAAGTATTTGTATAATTGAATATTTCTGCCAACAACGTATGAGAATTCCAGTGCCTCCATATCTACACCAACATTTCAAATAGTCATACTTTAAAATTTTAGACAATCTAATATATGTGTAATGGTACCTTATTGTGTGTGTGTGTTTTTTTATGTTTTTTTTTTTCATAAACTGGGGAGCAGTTTTGAGTTTACCACAAAATTGAGCAGAAATTACGGACCATTCACATATGCTCCTTCCCCTCCCCTAGGCACAGCCTTCCCCATGGTGAACATTCCCCAACAAAGTTGTACATTTGTTTCAATCAATGAACTTTTTTGACACATCACTATCACCCAATGCCCATAACCTACATTTATGATCCATTCCTGGTATTGTACATTCTGTGGCTTTAGACAAATGTGTAATGACTTGTGTCTATCATTATGTTATCATATAAAATATTTTCACTGCCTTAAAACTCCTCTGTACTCTACCTATTAATCTTTCTTTACTCCCAAGACCTAGCTATCAATGTTTATTTTATTTTATTTTTTTACTATCTTCATAGTTTTGGAGCCACACAGGCACATTCTTTTCTAGAATACCAACTAGTTCAGATTGGCTTATTTCACTTAATGATATACATTTAGGATCCTTCCATGTCTGTTCATAGCTTGATAGCTCACTTTTTAAGTGCTAAATATTGCATAATATTTCATAACAATATTCCATAATATGTCTGGATATACCAGTTTATTCACTTATTGACGGACATCTTGGTTGCCTCAGAGTTTTGGCAATTATGAATAATGCTTATTGTGGTTTTAATTTGTTTTACTCAAATAATGAATCATGCTGAATGCTAAAATTTTATAAAATGTCTATTCAAATTGCCCATTTTATAAATTCACTTGGTGATGGTGTATGATTGATTTTATATCTTTCTGGATTAGTTTGATGATATTTACTGAGGATTTTTATATCTTTATTCATTAGCTATATCATTCTCTATTTTTATTTGTCTGGCTTTACAGTCAGTGCAATACTGACTTTGTAGAATGATTTTATAATTGTTTCCTTCTTCTATATTTTGCTAAAAGTATATGTAGACTTTTGTCACTTCTTTAAATATTGAGTAAAAATCACCAGTGAAACATCAAAGCCTGGGCTTTTTGTGGAAACATTTTATTTACCAATCCAATGTCTTTACTTGTAAGTCTGTTGATGTTTTTACTTCTTGAATAAACTGCAGGATTTTGACTTTTCCAGATATTTGTCTATTTAGTTGAGGTTGTCTACTTTTTGGTATAAAATTGTTTCTGCTAGTCTCTAATAATCCTTTTGATTTCTCCAGTATCAGTAGTGATGTTCCATTCACTTCCATTCCAGTTCTAATCTCTCTTTCTCTCTGTCTCTCCATATATATATATATGTATTCTAGATATATATATATTCTAGAGAGTCTAGGTAAATTTGAATTTTGCTTGTATTTTCAAAGAACCAATTTTTGGTTTCATTGGTATTATTTATTGGTATTTGTTGATTTTTAAAAAAATCACTTAAAATGTATTTTGGCTTGTTTTATATCTGGCATATGGTCTAATCTGGAGAATAGTATGTATGTATGCTTTTTAAAAGAATGTATATTTTGCTGTTATTGGGTGAAGTATTTCACTTAATACAAATTGATTGTTTGAAACTTCTTTATTACTGATTTTCATTCTAGTTATTCTCTAAATCACTGACGGGAATAATGAAATCTCCAACAATTGTTCAATTGTCTATTTCTCTTTTCAAATTTGTCAATTTTTGCTTAATATACTTTGGGACTTGTTCTTTGGTACATATTTTTTATATTTCTTATATACAGTGTATAAACTTCTGGTCATTTTAAATATCTGTTTTCCTATTAATAAATCTTTCTATATTTTCTATATTTTCTTCGCCCCTAAAATGTAGATTTTCTGATATTAATGTAGTCACTCTAGCCCTTTTGAAGTTTTGCTTGCATGGTATATCATTTTGCATCATTACTTTCACTTTGTGTATCATTGAATTTTTGTGTCATAGACCTTTTTGTGTCCCCTATTGGTAGCATAGCCATGTCTCCCTTCTTTTATCCTTTTATCCAATATCTACCTTTGGATTAAAATGTTTAGTTCATTCATATTTAATGTAATCATTTATTTGGTTTGATTTACATCAACCATTTTGCTGTTTGTTTTCTGTTCGTATTTTTCTTATTTTGCTTTTTCCTCTTTATTCATTTTTGTGAAATATTTTGTTTACTATTGTAATTCCTCTGTTAACTTTTAAAAGATTTGTTGTTATATTTAATGTCCAGTATCTTGAAAAATACACATATATATTGTACTTCTTTAAAGTTTTTTCAAGCAACCTCTCCTGTTAAATTCATTTTGGCTGGAAGTAGAAGTCTATTCATTAGATTTTATTTGTATGTTAAATGTAACAGAAAAGCTTCATGCTGAAAAGGATTTTCCCACAACATTTTATTTACACCATTGTAGGGTATGGAAACTTCACCAACATAAAGATTCCTGTATCCTCTCTTTTTATACAATAATAGTTATATGCGTGCTATCTAAATATATTAGAAATCTTGTCATACAGGTTTATAATTTTTCTTTCAACTATCATACATGTGTAATACATACATAATATTTACCCTCTGTGATGCATTATCTTCTCTCTCTCTCTCTCTCTGTCTCCCTTCTCTCTCTATCCCTTTCCTTTTTTTCTTCCAAATTAAGTTTCTTTCTGGCATCATCTCCCTTCCATTACAAGAGCTTATACCATTCTTTCAGAACTTTTTTGCTGGTGACAAACAATTTAAGTTTCCCATTATGTGTCTTTTAATTGGTGTTTTTAAACCAATTATATTTAATGTATTTATTTTTGTATTTATTTTTATATTTATATAATATATATTTATATATAAAATATTTGTATATTTGTGTATATATATTTATATTTATGTATTTATATTTTCATTATATCATTATTTTCTATTTCCTATATATTTTTTGTTTTTCTATTTTCCTTTCCTGTCCTCTTGGTTTGTTTCAATATTTTTTCATATTTTACTTCCATTTATTTACCATTTTTTTAACTTTCTTTTTTTTTCTAGTATTTGTCTGTTTCCCTGAATGTATAATCCTAAATTGTCATTGTTTTTTTCTTTCAGCACTTTTAAGTGCTGGAATATTTCCTTTTGCCTCTACAGTTTCTGATTAAAAAAAAACAGTCATTTGAATCATTTGTCCTTTATATATTTTAAATGCTTCTTGTTTTCTGATTGCTTTTTTTTTTCTGATTTCTTTTTAGGAAATTTTTCCTTATCTTTGTTTCTCAGCATTTTTATTATGATCTATCTGGGGAGGGAAACTCCCCAGATCATATAAAACTGAATAAAGTCAGTTTTATTCTCTGATTTTTTTTTTAATATTTAATTTGTCTTTCACCAGAATTGGGAAGTTTTTCTCGCTATTTTTTCATTTTTTTCCCATTACCACACTCTTTAACCTTCTGAGATTCTGATGACAAAAAAATTGGATTTTTTTTGTATAGTGTCACAGTCTCCTAAATTTTCTTATTTATATTCAACTTCAGAGGCTTTATTCTATCATCTCCATTGTTCTGTTGAGCTAATCTAGTGAGTTTTGTACTGTAAGTGTACATTTTAATTCGACAATTTTATTTAATCTTTATGTTATCTATTTCTGTGCTGAGAGTTTCTATCTTTTCATTTATTTTAAGTGGTTTTACCCTTATTTCTTTAGCATGGTTATAATAAAAGTCTTCAAGTCCTTTAGTGATCGTTTCAACATTGGTACCAGCTTTGAATGTCTTTTTTCTTGTTAGTTGAAATTATCCTGGTTGTTTGTATGCCAACATTTTAAAATTGTGAAATGGAAATTTTGGATGCTATGTTATGAGATTCTGGGTCTTTTTTTAAATCATGAAAATGTTTTCTTTCTTTTTTTTTTTTTTTTTGTATGTTTTTTGTTACAACAGGGAATCTATCAGATGAGATTAAGTCTGAAGTGCTAACCTTCCTTCTGAAATGTGTGGTTTTAATGTCAACTCCATTTTCAAGATGTTTATATATATGTTTCTCTATTATTTGGATCTACTTAATGTGCCCACTAGTGGTTAATCTCAGTCTTATGTGGTCATCTATCATATAAGTTCAGTTCTCAAAGCCTATTTATACTCTTTTGAGTCAGATCCATGCATGCAAGGTTCTGAAGTAAACTCGAGAGACTTGATACAACTATATAAGATTGTTCTCTTGAGTTTTCACCACTTACATTTTCTGGTTCCATTGAAGCTTCCTTTCCCAGTCCTCTGGCCAGAAAGCTGGGGCTTTGGATTTTCTACTCTTCCTCATTTCTTATAAATGAGGCTGCATATAGAACTAAGAAGTAGAAGGACAGAGAGAGAGAAAAGAGCAACAAGAATTCAATCCAACATCTTAAGGCCACAACTCTACTGGATAGATAGAAGGATTCCCCTTCAGAGTTTTGATACCTTCCGGCAGATCCTGACTTCACCTTGCCACCACTTCACCAACCACAGGAGGATTCTTGGGGGCTGAGTTAAGAGAAATGGATGAAGGGGGGAAATCCCACAGAATTTCTCTATCCCACTTGGCTGTTAGAATAGAGAGGAATTCTTTGAGGATTCTTTCTGTTCTTATTCAGTGACCACTTCTGAGTTTCAGATTACCTAGAGCAGGTGTGGGAAAAATTCACCACTTATTTGTGAGTACTGTACGTCAAATTCTGATGTCCCTAGTCTTCCTACTAACGTATTTACCACAAAGTTTTCAGATAGCTGCTTCATGCAAATTGTCCATAGTTTTATTTCATTCAGTAGGGAACAGGATGGAGTGACTTTCTTCCATATGGAAATGGATGGAACTCCTTCCAGTTCCAAAACTTGAACTACAAAGCCTTCTTCAATCTAATCCATGGAAAAAGAATATTTAGAACATATTGAGAACTAATTAGATTTAGTACTTAACCTTATTCCTCATCATACTGTAAATTGTTACAGTAAATAGGATACATTTTTGTTTTTCTTTTACTAAGGATGAGGGCTGCTGAGAGTAGTTAGGATAGAGCATATGCTCTCTAGATGTAGAGAAGGCATAATACTGTTTCCAAAGCTAAAGGGAAAGAAAAATATACTTTATGTATGACCCAGAGATAATACAAATATCCCTATCTTGTAGGGGTTTTGTTGCTTGACTCCACACTCAGATAAGATGACTGCCCTAGGGGCGCCTGGGTGGTTCAGTCAGGTTAATCATCTGACTTAGGCTCAGGTCAAGATCTCAGGGTTCAAGATTTCGAGTCCCACATTGAGCTCAGTGCTGACAGCTCAGAGCCTGGAACCTACTTCAGATTCTGTCTCCCTCACTCTCTCTGCTCCTCTCAATGTCACGCTCTTTCTCTCTCAAAAGTAAAATAAACATTAAAAAAAAAAAAAAAGAATGACTGTCCTAAAGGAAAACCATAGAGAGAAACCTGATGGACAAAAATTTCACTGAGAATATTATCATAATTCAGAGTCCAGAGGACTGAGCTGTTAGAGCCTCCCATGACAATAGTCTTTTCCAATGATACTTATTTTTTGGCAATTAGCTTTTTGTTTTTCCAATA
This sequence comes from Panthera uncia, assembly GCF_023721935.1. Classification (NCBI taxonomy): domain Eukaryota; kingdom Metazoa; phylum Chordata; class Mammalia; order Carnivora; family Felidae; genus Panthera; species Panthera uncia. The sequence continues at coordinate 54,355,421 of NW_026057580.1, read as the reverse complement.
TACATCAAAATCCTATATCTATTGCTTGATCATAGAATTCCTTACAGTGTTTTTTTCTGAAGTGAAAAAAGCTTCAGAAATAATATATTTACATTTTCCCTTTTAGAGATTAATAGTGAATGTTACTGTTTTAAGTAGTCAGAGAAATTCTTCAGTATAAAAAACAATTAAACTTTGTTGAACCCAGCACCTCCCAATCCTAGTAGATCAGAAAAGTTGTTTTTTGTTTTTCTTGTTCTATAGTCATCTAACACTTAATGAATTTAAAGAAACTAGTGTTTCCTGGAACACACTTGAGAATTACTATTCTGCTGCAATTGAGGAGATTTCTTCTTTAATTTGATCATTTATATTAATTTATGAACAACAGAAAAATAATATCCCACCAGCTAGTTTGAACGGATGTTGCCATATCCATTGTTTCCCTAAAACCGTAGCATATATGACTTTGGAGATGAATACACACATAAATGAGAAAAGAGGCAGATTCCTGTAATTTGTAAGGACCTCAAATATAAACTGTCAACAACTTACGAAACTAAGGAGTAAAAAGATTAATTTTAACTACTTACTGATAATATTAAGAAAAAGGCATAAATAAATGTTTCTTTTAAAATTCTAATTTAAAAAAATACTTGAGATACTATTCAAATGGAAACATGCAAATTAGCAAAAGGAAAAAATGATCACTCAGGATTCCTAAATCAATGTTTATGTTATTATTTGAGATATATTTATTTGTAATTATAACTTACCCACAGTCTGTATTGTTAAAGAAAAGGCATACATTGATCAGTAAATACTACTATATTGGTAAACAAAATGTGCTCTGAATTTTTTGTTTGTTAGACAAGAGAACACACTGGCAAAAAAATGTATAGAGTGGCTCCTGCATGTGTTTAAAAGGGGAAGTTCATTGTGATTCTGCTAACACGGATGCATCCTAGATAAGGTGAAACAAATCAATACATCCATATGACATTGGTTAAGACAAAATTCATTGTCATTGGTCAGGAAAGTCTTCAGTCAAATCCAATCCAGCAAGAGTCTGTCATATATGTGTTACTTGAGGTTTATGATTGTTTATCGACATCAGATGTGGGTCACTTCAAATTCACAGTTGTTATTCAATTTTGGCTGATTGGAACCAGTTTTAGTGAGTTACAATATAAGATTTTGATACTTCCTAGGCAAGTGTGCTACATGTAAAAAGTTGTAGCCCTTTTTGGTTTTTTACATTCTTAAATGATGGGATGGGTGTAAAAATATAAGCCAACTATCAGCTTTATACTTTGTATCACTATACTAGTATTGGGTGCCAGTGTCACATAATTCAATATATTTTGGCTGAAAAAAGATTGAATTGAAAAAAGATTTGGTTGAAAAAGATGATTTACAAATCATTTGATATGTAAATGTACAAGATGTTAGGTATGCCTCAGCATTTTATTTTATTTTTTTTCAGTGAAATAACATTTATTTAAGGTACTCAAGGAACAAAAATGTAAGCTAAGAGTTTTATATATAACCAACTGACTTTCAAATATAAAGGCTACAAGTTGCTATGAACATGTAAGAATTTAGAGAATCTTGTTCCCATTAGCCTTTTTTTTTCAATATATGAAATTTATTGCCAAATTGGTTTCCATACAACACCTAGTGCTCATCCCAAAAGGTGCCCTCCTCAATACCCATCACCTACCCTCCCCTCCCTCCCACCCCCCATCAACCCTCAGTTTGTTCTCAGTTTTAAGAGTCTCTTATGCTTTGGCTCTCTCCCACTCTACCTCTTTTTTTTTTCCTTCCCCTCCCCCATGGGTTTCTGTTACGTTTCTCAGGATCCACATAAGAGTGAAAACATATGGTATCTGTCTTTCTCTGTATGGCTTATTTCACTTAGCATCACACTCTCCAGTTCCATCCAAGTTTCTACAAAGGGCCATATTTAATTCTTTCTCATTGTCACGTAGTACTCCATTGTGTATATAAACCACAATTTCTTCATCCATTCATCCGTTGATGGACATTTAGGCTCTTTCATAATTTGGCTATTGTTGAGAGTGCTGCTGTAAACATTGGGGTACAAGTGCCCCTATGCGTCAGTACTCCTGTATCTCTTGGGTAAATTCCTAGCAGTGCTACTGCTGGGTCATAGGGTAGGTCTATTTTTAATTTTTTGAGGAACCTCCACACTGTTTTCCAGAGTGACTGAACCAATTTACATTCCCACCAACAGTGCAAGAGGGTTCCCATTTCTCCACATCCTCTCCAGCATCTATAGCTCCTGATTTGTTCATTTTGGCCACTCTGACTGGCGTGAGGTGATAT
>NW_026057580.1:54333642-54348093 GCF_023721935.1 Panthera uncia | reverse complement strand
TTATATCTTCTTCAATTTCCTTCATAAGCTTTCTATAGTTTTCAGCATACAGATCTTTTACATCTTTGGTTAGATTTATCCCTAGGTATTTTAAGCTTCTTGGTGCTATTGTGAATGGGATCAGTTTCTTTATTTGTCTTTCTGTTGCTTCATTATTAGTGTATAAGAATGCAACTGATTTCTGTACATTGATTTTGTATCCTGCAACTTTGCTGAATTCATGTATCAGTTCTAGCAGACTTTTGGTGGAGTCTATCGGATTTCCATGTATAATATCATGTCATCTGCAAAAAGTGAAAGCTTAACTTCATCTTTGCCAATTTTGATGCCTTTGATTTCCTTCTGTTGTCTGATTGCTGATGCTAGAACTTCCAACACTATGTTAAACAACAGCGGTGAGAGTGGGCATCCCTGTCGTGTTCCTGATCTCAGGGAAAAAGCTCTCAGTTTTCCCCATTGAGGATGATGTTAGCTGTGGGCTTTTCATAAGTGGCTTTTATGATCTTTAAGTATGTTCCTTCTATCCCGACTTTCTCGAGGGTTTTTATTAAGAAAGGATGCTGAATTTTGTCAAATGCCTTTTTTGCATTGATTGACAGGATCAGATGGTTCTTATCTTTTCTTTTATTAATGTGATGTATCACGTTGATTGATTTGCCAATGTTGAACCAGCCCTGATTCCCAGGAATGAATCCCACTTGATCATGGTGAATAATTCTTTTTATATGCTGTTCAATTCGATTTGCTAGTATCTTATTGAGATTTTTTGCATCCATATTCATCAGGGATATTGGCCTGTAGTTCTCTTTTTTTACTGGGTCTCTGTCTGGTTTAGGAATCAAGGGAATGCTGGCTGCCTAGAATGAGTCTGGAAGTTTTCCTTCCCTTTCTATTCTTTGGAATAGCTTGAGAAGGATAGGTATTATCTCTGCTTTAAACGTCTAGTAGAATTCCCTTGGGAAGCCATCTGGTCCTGGACTCTTATTTGTTGAGAGATTTTTGATAACTGATTCAATTTCTTCACTGGTTATGGGTCTGTTCAAGCTTTCTATTTCCTCCTGATTGAGTTTTGGAAGAGTGTGGGTGTTTAGAAATTTGTCCATTTCTTCCAGGTTGTCCAATTTGTTGGCATATAATTTTTCATAGTATTCCCTGATAATTGCTTGTATCTCTGAGGGATTGGTTGTAATAATTCCATTTTCCTTCATGATTTTATCTATTTGGGTCATCTCCCTTTTCTTTTTGAGAAGCCTGGCTAGAGGTTTCTCAATTTTGTTTGTTTTTTCAAAAAACCAACTCTTGGTTTCGTTGATCTGCTCTACAGTTTTTTTTAGATTCTATATTGTTTATTTCTGCTCTGATCTTTATTATTTCTCTTCTTCTTCTGGGTTTAGGCTGTCTTTGCTGTTCTGCTTCTCTTTCCTTTAGGTGTGCATTAGATGTTGTATTTGGGATTTTTCTTGTTTCTTGAGATAGGCCTGGATTGCAATGTATTTTCCTCTCAGGACTGCCTTCGCCTCATCCCAAAGCATTTGGATTGTTGTATTTTCATTTTCATTTGTTTCCATATATTTTTTAACTTCTCTAATTGCCTGGTTGACCCACTCATTGTTTAATAGGGTGTTCTTTAACCTCCATGCTTTTGGAGGTTTTCCAGACTTTTTCCTGTGGTTGTTTTCAAGTTTCATAGCATTGTAGTCTGAAAGTATGCATGGTATGATCTCAATTCTTGTATACTTATGAAGGGCTCTTTTGTGACCCAGTATGTGATCTATCTTGGAGAATGTTCCATGTGCACTCGAGAAGAAAGTATATTCTGTTGCTTTGGGATGCAGAGTTCTAAATATATCTGTCAAGTCCATCTGATCCAATGTGTCATTCAGGGCCCTTGTTTCTTTATTGACCATGTGTCTAGATGATCTATCCATTTCTGTAAGTGGGGTATTAACGTCCCCTGCAATTACTACATTCTTACCAATAAGGTTGCTTATGTTTGTAATTGTTTTACATATTTGGGGGCTCCAGTATTCGGCGCATAGACATTTATAATTGTTAGCTCTTCCTGATGGATAGACCCTGTAATTATTGTATAATGCCCTTCTTCATCTCTTGTTACAGCCTTTAATTTAAAGTCTAGTTTGTTTGATAAAAGTGTGGCTACTCCAGCTTTCTTTTGACTTCCAGTAGCATGATAAATATTTCTCCATCTTCTCACTTTCAATCTAAAGGTGTCCTCAGGTCTAAAATGAGTCTCTTGTAGACAGCAAATAGATGGGTCTTGTTTTTTTATCCATTCTGATACCCTAGGTCTTTTGGTTGGCACATTTAGTCCATTTACCTTCAGTGTTATTATAGGAAGATATGGGTTTAGAGTCATTATGATGTCTGTAGGTTTCATGCTTGTAGCGATGTCTCTGGTACTTTGTCTCACAGGATTCCCCTTAGGATCTCTTGTAGGACTGGTTTAGTGGTGACAAATTCCTTCAGTTTTTGTTTGTTAGGGAAGGCCTTTATCTCTCATTCTATTCTCAATGACAGACTTGCTGGATAAAGGATTCTTGGCTGCATATTTTTTTTGTTCATCACATTGAAGGTATCCTGCTGTTCCTTTCTGTCCTGCCAAGTTTCAGTAGAGAGATCAGTCACGAGTCTTATAGGTCTCCCTTTATATGTTAGAACGTGTTTATCCCTAGCTGCTTTCAGAATTTTCTCTTTATCCTTGTCATTTGCCAGTTTCACTATGATATGTCGTGCAGATCGATTCAAGTTACGTCTGAAGGGAGTTCTCTGTGCCTCTTGGATTTCAATGCCTTTTTCCTTCCCCAGATCAGGGAAGTTCTCTGCTATGATTTCTTCAAGTACACCTTCAGCACCTTTCCCTCTCTCTTCCTCCTCTGGAATACCAATTATGTGTAGCTTATTTCTCCTTAGCACATCATTTAGTTCTCTAATTTTCCCCCTCATACTCCTGGATTTTTTTTATCTCTTTTTTCTCCGCTTCTTCTTTTTTCCATAATTTTATCTTCTAGTTCACCTATTCTCTCCTCTGCCTCTTCAATCCGAGCCATGGTCATTTCCATTTTATTTTGCAGCTCGTTTATAGCATTTTTTAGCTCCTCCTGACTGTTCCTTAGTCCCTTGATCTCTGTAGCAATAGATTCTCTGCTATCCTCTATACTGTTTTCAAGCCCAGGGATTAATTTTATGACTATTATTGGAAATTTACTTTCTGTTCTATTGTTTAAATCCTTTTTGAGCAGTTGGTTAGCTGTTGTTATTTCCTGGAGATTCTTTTGAGGGGAATTCTTCCGCTTTGTCATTTTGGATAGAATTGCAGGGCACTTCCCCTGTGCTGTCTTGAATAACTTGTGTTGGTGGATGGGGCTGCAGTCAGACCTGTTGTGTGCCCCCACCCCACCACTGGGGCCACAGTCAGACTGGTGTGTGCCTTCTCTTCCCCTCTCCTAGGGGTGGGATTACTGTGGGGTGGCGTGGCCCGTCTGGGCTACTTGCACACTGCCAGGCTTGTGGTGCTGGGGATCTGGTCTGTTACCTGAGGTGGATAGGCAAGGTGCACAGGGGAGGGCGGGGCAGGCTCCTCTCGCTTATCCTTTGGTGATCCGCTTAGGGAGGGGCCCTGGGGCACCAGAAGTGAGTCAGACCCTTTGCTGGAGGGATGGATCCCCAGAAGCACAGCGTTGGGTGTTTTTGTGGCCAAGCAAGTTCCCTGGCGGGAACTGGTTCCCTTTGGGATTTTGGCTGGGGGATGGGCGAGGGAGATAGTGCTGGCCTTTGTTCCCTGCCAAGCTGTGCTCTGTCAGTCTGGGGCTCAACAACTCTCCCTCCCTTTGTCTTCCAGCCCTCCCGCTCTCTGAGCAGAGCTGTTAACTTATAACCTTCCAGATGTTAAGTCCTGCTAGCTGTGGGAACATACTCCATCCAGCCCCTCAGCTTTTGCAAGCCAGACTTGGGCTCTGCTTGGCCGGCGGGCCGCCCCTCTGCCCCGGCTCCTTCCTGCCAGTCCGTGTAGCGCGCACCGCCTCTCCGCCCTTCCTACCGTCCTCTGTGGGCCTCTCATCTGCGCTTGGCTCCAGAGAATCCATTCTGTTAGTCTTCTGGCAGTTTTCTGGGTTATTTAGGCAGGTGTAAGTGGAATCTAAGTGATCAGCAGGACGCAGTGAGCCCAGTGTCCTCCTATGCCGCCATCTTCCCCCCAGCAATCTGCCTCAGCATTTTAAACACTGATATAATTGACAAGAGCAATAATTAGAAAGGTAAAAATAGCATAATTAATATTTGCAGGATACCTCTTTTTTATTTTACTTTTATTTTATTTTATTTTATTTTATTTTATTTTATTTTATTTTATTTTATTTTAAATTCCAGTATAGTTAACATACAGTGTTATATTAGTTTCAGGTGTACAATATAGTGATTCAGCAATTCTGTACATCCCCCAATGCTCATCGTGACAAGTTCATTCCTTAATCCCCATCACATACTTTACCCACCCACATCCCCTTTGGAAACCATTAATTTGTTCTCTATAGTTAAGAGTCTTGTTTTTTGATTTGTCTCTCTCTTTCTTTCTCTCTTTTTCTCTTTGCTCATTTTTTGTTTCTTAAATTCCACCTATGAATGAAATCAGATGATATTTGTCTTTCTCTAATTTATTTTGCTTAGTATTATACTCTCTAGCTCCATCCATGTTGTTGCAAATGGTAAAATTTCATTCTTTTTTTATGGATGAATAATGTTCTATATATACATACACACATTCCATCTTCTTTATCCATTCATCTGCAGATGGACACGGCTGCTTCCATAATTTGGCTATTATAAATAATGTTGCTAGAAATATAGTGGTGTGTGTATACCCTTGAATTAGTATTTTCGTATTTTTTTTAGTAAATGCCCAGTAGTACAATGACTGGATCATAGGGTAGTTCTATTTTTAATTTTTTGAGGAAGCTCCATCTTGTTTTCCACAGTAGCTGCACCAGTTTGCATTCCCACCAACAGTGCAAGATGGTTCCTTTTTCTCCACATCCTCATTAACACTAGTTCCTTCTTGTGTTTTTTATTTTAGCCATTCTGCCAGGTGTGAGGTGCCATCTCCTTGTGCTTTTGGTTTGTATTTCCCTTGTGCTTTTGGTTTGTATTTCCCTGTGACATTAAGCATCTTTTCTTGTGTCTCTCAGCCATTCATATGTCTTCTTTGGAGAAATGTCTGTTCACATCTTCTGCCCATTTTTAATTAGGTAATTTGTGGGGTTTTTTTGGTGTTGAGTTTTGTAAGTTATTTATATATTTTGTATACTCTTTATGACTTTGACACTTTTGAAGAGTACAAATCAGATAGTAAGGTCTACCTCAATTGGGATCTGTCTGACATTTTCCCATACTAAACTGGAGTTATGAATTTGCAAGAAAATTTTTACAAAGGTGAAATGCCTTCATTGCATCATATCTCAGGATACATGATATTAACATGCCTTGCTAAAAATGTTGCTTTAATCATTTGATCCATGTAGTGTCCAGCAAGCTTCTAGTAAAGTTTCTATTTTCCCTTCCCGTAATGCATCTTAAAGTTTACTCTACTAATCTTGTCTACAGCAACTATTGCTGTGCTATTATTGGTGATATTCTAATTCCTTTATCCCTTTTACATTTATTATTTGGAATTCTTCTGCAAGAAAGATGTGTCTTTCTTTTCGTTTCTTTCTTTTCTTTCTTTCTTTCTTTCTTTCTTTCTTTCTTTCTTTCTTTTAGTATTAGTTATATCAGTATGGACTCATAGGTATTTATTTGATTTTTTTTGGGTTATAATTTAATACTTTCATTATGTGTTGACTATATTATGCCAACTTTGATGATTGGGCGCTCTTTCAGGATAATGCCTTGGTCCCCATATCCTTTCCACATGCTCCCATACTTTACTGTTTTATTGTTATTTGTGTGTGTGTGTTCATGTGTGTGTTTAAGCACTTCCTTACTTTATGGAACAATAAATATTTGACCTGTTTTTGATTGGTCATGAAGCATTTATGCAAACACAGCTGAAAGTATTAGCTACAGAGCAAAACATGGTATTGTGTAGCAACATTGCATCCAGCAAGTTAAGATCCTTTTTCTGAGCTAATATTGCAGAAACACTCTCATTTATAATGATTGTTATGGTAATAAAAATATTTTGTGTGCCACATTACAGTTGGAAAATATTATCTCTGATTCCTCTTGGAATATCTTTACTTTGATGGGAATATTATTGTTAAAGATTATAAGGAGATTTTAGGACTATTAGGATATTAGGAACTATGGAGTTTTAAATCCTCAAAATAGGATACAAAACCATTTCTCAATGGCAAACTTTCTCCTTTTTCTAATGTGCACAGTGAGTGGCAATATTACTTCTATTTATATAGAGATAATTTATATACACCAAATTAGAAGGACCTTCGCAAGAAAACAATGGTCATATCTTATAAGGATGCTTCTCAGGTTTTGGGGAACTACACAGTAAAAATATTTATTGAGTTTTAAGAGGGAAAAATGTAGTTAGTCTAATTAGTGCAATAATAGATTTCTTGATAAATTTCTGTAAGTTAAACAGTATTATCAGGTACTTCCTGTGAGGTACCATCAGCAACATGCATCACAGAAAACATGTCATTCTCTGTAACTGATGTAGTTATCTCATAGGTACAAGGATCATTGTAATGCCGTTTTATCCCTTTAAAATTTTTAAACATGACAGTTTTGTTTTTCCCAAAAACGAATTGCTGAATAATATCACTATTAAATATATATTTTTAGAGATAATATTATTAACTATGGTTCAGTCAGAAACAAAAGTTAATTTTTGTAGATGAATCTTACCATAAATGCTGCTGGTATTATTTTGATAGAATACCTTAGAATTTCCCCAATTTTCTTAGGGAATAGGGATATATCCAAAAGTTAATTAAAGTTTCTATTCAGTTATATATACACTCTTATTAAATCTAAAAAAAAACACACCATCTAAATAAAGAGTTTATCCTAGAATTACCATAATTAGAAAAATAATAATATAAATTATCAAATGAGTTAAAATACATGTAAGTAGCGCTATTTAAAGATACCAATCTCGGGGTACCTGGGTGGCACAGTCGGTTGGGTGTCCAACTTCGCTCAGGTCATGATCTCACAGTTTGTGGGTTCGATCCTCATGTCGGCTCTGTGCTGACAGCTTAGAGCCTAGAAGCTGCTGCGGATTCTGTGTCTCCTTCTTTCTGTGCCTCTCCCCTGCTCACTCTCTGTCTCTGTATCTGTCTCTCTCAAAAATAAATAAACATTAAAAATATAAACAAAGATATCGATCTTGGCTAGTTATTCTCAAGTAAAGCTACTTTATATTGTTTATGGTACTGAAATTTTGTTGAGAGTTTTTTTTCTGCTAGTCTGATACCAATACTGTCCTGCACACACACATGCATGCACAGAGAGAGATATTTATTATTTATATTAAAATGTGTTGGTTTATTATTGAAATTGATATTCTGAGATTCATTACAAGGAATTGCCTTATGTGATTATGGAGGGTACCTAAGCAAACCCAAAATCAGTAGAGCAGGTAGTCAGGAGGGGAGGATGTAAGTAGGAAGACACTCCACTGGCATAAGACCAGAGGTATTATCCACAGATGGAATTTCTTCTTCCTTGGGAAAGCACATCCTTTTAAGGCTTTCCAAGGGAGTAAGGAAGATCCACTCCAATAATCTAGAATGATTCCTCTTACAAAAGTTAAACTGTTTAGGACTTTAATTGAATCAGAAAAAGTCTTTTCCAGCAATACACAAATATGAGATTGAAAGACTAGGGACTGTAGCCTAGCAAGTTTAACATATCAAAAAAGCTATCATAGCCATAATTCAACCTCCCCTTCTCTTACGTTCTTTTTAATTTAATTATAGCAGTAGCAACAAAGAAAAACATAACCTGAATATTTAAAACAGTATTTTTCTTCCCTCAAAATCACTGATTTTTTTCTTAAATTATATGAGCATATATTATTCTCTTCTTACCATTCAGCATTGCAAGTAGAGTTATAATTAGGAGATACATAAAAAGGTGGGATTTCTCAAAGTGATATTAGTTTTGAGCATCAAGACCCCATGTTTAATGTAAAGTCTTAATGTATTACAAAGGAAAGTTATAAGGAGTGATGCAGAAACATTGTCAGTGGGGTCAGAAGTAGAAACATTTAGCCATGAAAGTTCAAGACTCTAAATAATGTAAAAAATTTTGGAAATTTATATGGTATGATATACTGTATGATATATATGTATATGTATACATGTATATGTATATACATATACAGTATATGTATACTGTATACTGTATGATATATACAGTATGATATGGAAAGTGTTTCCTTATTAAACTTCAGTGTATTATACTTTATTTATAATTTATTTTCTGTGACAACAGTGCAAATGTCTAAGAATCTTACAGAGGATCAGAAATGCAATATTTAGGGGCACCTGGGTGGCTCAGTTGGTTAAGTGTCCGACTTTGGCTCAGGTCATGGTCTCACAGTTTGTATGTTCGAGCCCCACGTCAGGCTCTGTCCTGACAGCTCAGAGTCTGGAGCCTGCTTCACATTCTGTGTCTCCCTGTCTCTTGGCTCCTCCCCTGCTCATGCTCTGTCTCTCTCTGTCTCTCAATAGTAAATAAATGTTAAAAAAAATTAAAAAAAAAAGAAATACAATATTTAAGACATACAAACATGTGTCTTTGATTTCCCAAGGTCTAAATCTAAGGATGATTAAGACTTTTTTAACTCAGTGTTTTGTGTTGTTTTGTTTTGTTTTTATTAAATTTGTATTACTCCTAAAGTCTGATTGAGATAGCACTTTAACATATTGTTTTTTAAAGAGAGTAGGAAAAATTTTATACTTACTTGAAAACAGAATACCTGAAACAAATCATGGGCAGAGGTGCAGGCCAATACTTTGGTTATTTCCCCTTTAACATTTTGAAGGCTACTTTCCAGGGAACCTTCCAACCAGGGAGCTTTAGTTCTTTCATTTTTCCCTCAAATACCTTAGATAACATTCTTCTGGTTCTCTATATCTGCTCCAACTTCCTGACCAAAGGTTAATCTGTATAGGTAAGTAGAGGAAAAGACTCAATTAGAGACCAAATTTACATCTTTTCTTGAAATTTCCTCTTATTAACACCTAACCCTAAATTATCTGCATCATGAATACCTGAAGTGCTTGTTAAAAATCTAATTTCCTAGGCTCCAGCCCAGAAGCAGAATTTCCATAGTGGGACCAAGGAAATCAACATGATAGAACACCCCTGAGTATTCTCCTGTGCACTTTATTTTGAGAACAACTACTTTTAGGTAAACTATTTGTAACATAGGGCTTCAAATATTTAAACTTTTAGGAAATACTTCTTTTTCTGTAGTGCACTTTGTACTATTCTTTAGGAGAACAATAAGAAACTAATTATTTAAAAGTACATATCAACTAGTTTAGATCATTCGAATGAATCACCCTGAGAAGGCTTCCTACCTCCCCTGTCAATTGAACAACTTATTTAAGGAGCTCTGTCAGATACAATCCGCTTTACTTCACTTTGTCCCCCGCTGATACCGTTTTACAGGGGATTGCCAACACGCTGAGTGCCTGAGGGATCTAAACTCAGATTACAAAAGCAAACCCTGAATGCATGCTCTCTGGAAGGTAGACTTCTAGCAGCTACAATACCAAGTGTTTAGGAGTGTGTCAAATAACAGTGACACCCCCTTGCAACTGTTTCCCTTTATGAGATATTTTTAATGCTGATCCTCAGGAATAGATTCTCATGGACAGATTTCTAGTATCAAGAACTCGCTAGAGATCATAGCACAAAGTCATGCTCCATACACTTTCTGTAGCCAAAATTCCAAGTCTGGCCTAGAGATGAGAGGATAATTAAATCATGTCTTCTCCCAACCCACCCACCCCCACAAATAATTGTTTCACTTTATTCTTGCTAAAGATCCTTGCTAAAGATTCTTGCTAAAAAGCAACATTACAATGCTATTTCTATAAATACAGAGCGAGATCTATCCCTCACATGGAGATAAATGTCCAAGCTCTCTTCCTAGTATGTCAGGAATTTAAGAAACTTTTGTTTTCTTGCTCTTTGAAGACTAAGCCAACTAACAGGCTAACAAAATAAAGACTTTACAATACAGCAGGCTGAGAAGTCTATTCAGAAACCTATCAATTGAACTGTAATTTTAAAATCATATGTAACTGAATTTTAAAATTCGTAGATACCCGCTGCCTGCTTGTAAAACAGACATGGTGAACTCCATTAGAAACTGTCAATAGCCAGACCTTTCTTCGCGTTCCACTACTGAACTCAAATCTTAGAAGCTTATCCCTGGAAGATTTGCATAGTCCCATCAAAGCCATTCAGTCTATAGTACTCAAAGTAATTCAGACAAACTTATTTCTAATTAGGAAAGATGCATAGCAAACCAAACAAGGAGGTCTTCATTCCTGCCAGCTTAGAAGAGAGTCTTTTCACCACCGGCTGATATGCAAGCCTTTTAATTTTTTACTTTTAATTTTTTAGAGAGCTTACATACTCCCTCTACATTAACTACTACTGTTAAACAGATCCAATGTTCGATTAATTCAATACTCTTCAAGACACAAAGGCAGACATAAAAATTTAAAAATATGTCCTCAAGGAACTTATTCCTAAAATTGTGTGGAGGACAAAGTAATTATGAAGATGATGTAATGGCATACTTTAGGTGTCTCAAAAGAAGGGGGAAAATACCATTGAGGTTCAAAGCCAGACTTTTTTGAGTCTAAAGTCTCAGAGGTGACCCTGATGTCCTCCAGGTAACAAGGGAGCTACTAACTTGGAAAATAGTAAATGCATGGAATGCTTAAGTTTATAATAAAGAAGGACATGTTAACATACTGATTTTAACATATTGATACCAAGCCATAACACATTAATTTTGAAAATACTGCCTCTGTTGGGATTTGGTGAGCAACTTAGCCTCTTAAGTTATGGAGGCAGCACAGTCCAGAGTTTAGGAGGATGTGAAGTAGCATAAACCACGGTACTGCTACAAGTTACCTAAGGTAATAACTATGTGACCTTGAGCTAATTACTTTTCTTCAGACCCTCAGTTTCCACATTATTAAAAGGGTGAAACAATAGTACCTAGGCTTGTTTCGATTGCCTAGTACACAAATAAGTGTGTGCACACACATGGTCTTTAGGAAGCTTGGAGTTTGCCATCCTAAATACTTCGTGAGCATTAGCCACTCTGAGTTTGTCATCAGGAAAAACTCTTAATCTCAAAGCAAAGAAGTATTGGGACAAGAATCTATTTTTGCCCTTGGCTGAGTGACAAATCCAAATATTATACACTTGTAAGTAATGTAGAGGAGTAAGATGGGCCACAAATAAATATGTTTATTTCTATTTTTGAAATCTAGAGTCTGTGGTTCTTCTTTTGTCTTTCCTTTTTGACAAAGACATAGGTACAGATAATATTTCTATAGTATAAGGAGAGCAGCAGAATGAGGACAACAATGAATGGCAAATGTCACTCTTCTGTGATGTCAGGAGGATGAAAAACAATTGTGGAAATTGTTGATTTGGGTAGTTTATGCCCCTTCTAGAAAGAATAGATGTTACTCAGATCTTGACAACACTTGTCATGTAGAATTTCAGATATGATGTTAGTAGATTTTTCAAAAGAAATTGGAAATCTTGATTTCTTAAAAATAAAATCTACTGGTTGAAATGTAAAGTTGAAACAAAAAAATTCCATTCACACTTATTCAACAAAAAATTCCATTCACACTTATTCTGCCTAAGAAACTGTGGTTGTGAAATTGCTCATATAACCTCCATCTTATTGTTCTATTTGATGTAACCATAAATATGTGTGTTCCTCTCTTGTCTATTTATATTACCAGTGAAGGGAATTGGCAGTAGGCAACCCCTGAGACTTTTTTTTTACTGCCAAATTCCTGCCATTTTTTTCTCTCAGCATCCCAATAGAAATCAGAGGAGCAATGTTGTCACGTTTGGCATCATCAGTGAAAAACGACACTATTTATAATTTAGCCTAATAATTCTAAACCATATCTCATATTAAAACAACTCAGGGGCGCCTGGGTGGCTCGGTCGGTTGAGCGTCTGACTTCAGCTCAGGTCATGATCTCACAGACCGTGAGTTCAAGCCCCGCGTCAGGCTCTGGGCTGATGGCTCAGAGCCTGGAGCCTGCTTCCGATTCTGTGTCTCCCTCTCTGTCTGCCCCTCCCCCGTTCATGCTCTGTCTCTCTCTGTCTCAAAAATAAATGTAAAAAAAAAAAAAATTAAAAAAATAAATAAATAAAACAACTCAAGTTTTCTGATTGAATTAGTTACAAGTCGGTCCAGGGCATCATTGTTATTTTAAAGCTTTCTGGGAAATTCTAACACAGAGGCAGAGCTCCAATAACTGCTCTAGTTTGGACTTATCTTTTTACACATAAGGAAATTGAAGACATCAGGAAATGATATACTTAAATAGTTTCATAGACTAATTACAAATTATGCCTGACATTGCCCTAAGTGCTAGTGTTATGTATAGCTGCTGAAGTGGTCACTGTTAGTCTTTCCGAACATTGTGAATTTGTTTTCTACTATAGGCAATTTAGCTTATATAAAAGACCAAAGCAAAGCAACTACTGGGGTCAAGGACTTTATCTTTTATTATCTCAGAACCAAAATTTCAACTCATAGATTCCATTTGAGGCTGTAAACAATGGTTCTGTAATGTCAGATGAAACACTGACATGCTTATGAAATCACCACAAAATACATTTTCTCTTGGGTGACACCTATAGTGGTCCCGTTGAATCAAGTTTTGTATTTAAAGTGCTGCATTTCTTATTTAATGTGACAAGTGGTTGAGACTATTAATTTTCTTTTCAGCAGACTCATAAGAGGAAAAATAAAAGCATGTCTCACTAGAAGGAAATATATAACACCAACATGTAATCCATACTCCTCAAGGACCACAAATTTGCATAGGCACTTAGAATAGTACCTCACACTAAATATATGTTGTAATTACACTTACATTATTATCTCTAGAATTCTCTCATATACAGAGAGTATTTTAGAATAGTTCATACAGGGAGTGTATTTTATTATTTGATAATGTTTTATATGAGTTTGGAGCAGAGTTAAGCAAACTGTTTTTTTTTTTCTTTTTTTGTAAATGGCCAGATAGTAAATATTTTAGGCTTTGCAAGTATTTAACTCTACCATTGTAGTGGGAAAGCAGCTGTAGAGAAAATGTAAATAAATGGGCATGCTGTGTCCCAATAAAACTTTTATTTATAAAAGCAGGCTTCAGGCTGCAGGTTGGAGTAGACCCATGGATCATAATTTGCCAACTTCTGCTATAGAGGGTAATAATAAATGACACCCAATTTTTGAATATTGATCTACTTATAAGTATGTATGCTTCCATAACTACAGAAATCCCCATTTAACTCAATATGAAAATAAATCTAGGCAATATACATACTTAGTTAAGTAGAATGATCAAATCAAATATATTTAAAGCATTTGATGAGTTGCAGGAATAGTGGTAGAGAAGCTAAAATCTATAAGAAGTTGCAAAAATATCTTCTTTTCTGTGATAATTTACATACTGTTTGAAAAAGAAGATCTAACCTAGGATTTTTTATTCTTATGACTCAAATTAGACAAAAATTTTTGAAAACAGGCATATTGTACTACCATGGGTACTCACTAAAATCATCTTATTTCTCTTGATCCTTACCCTGGTTATTTGTTTGATCAATTTCTAATAAGATTTGATTGAGACTGGGATTCATACTTAATCAGTTTCTCAATTTTAAAATGAGACATTAATCCTTTTGCAAATTCTACCATTTCTACCTTTACTGGGTAATAAATGCCACCACATGTACACCTGTCTACATAGTCCCCTACTGAGTAGATGCAACAGCTGCTGGTAAACATTGCTTAGGACCTTGCTACTCAAACTGATTCATGGGCCAATAGTATTTATATCACCTGGGTTATTATTAGAAAAGCAGAATACTGAATCAGAATCATACGTGTATGCATTAAAGTTCAAAAACCACTACTTAGGACACATACAAAATATGCTTTTAAGTGACTCAGTTGAAATTGGAGATGACTTTATGATCTTATAATGCTTATTTTAATTAGAAATTTACCCTAAGGGTGCCCTCAACAGTAGGGACTCAAACCTTGCCTAGGACTGCAAAACAAATCCAACCAAATGGGGAAAATGTTCTTTAGCTAAGGAAATCAGAGTATACAATTGAAAATGTTTACTTTTTTGCACAAAAACAGACACATAGACCAATGGAATAGAATAGAAACCCCAG
>NW_026057580.1:54283131-54333242 GCF_023721935.1 Panthera uncia | reverse complement strand
ATAGGGGCACTTGTACCCCAATGTTTATAGCAGCACTCTCAACAATAGCCAAATTATGGAAAGAGCCTAAATGTCCATCAACTGATGAATGGATAAAGAAATTGTGGTTTATATACACAATGGAATACTACGTGGCAATGAGAAAAAATGAAATATGGCCCTTTGTAGCAACGTGGATGGAACTGGAGAGTGTGATGCTAAGTGAAATAAGCCATACAGAGAAAGACAGATACCATATGGTTTCACTCTTATGTGGATCCTGAGAAACGTAACAGAAACCCATGGGGGAGGGGAAGGAAAAAAAAAAAAAAGAGGTTAGAGTGGGAGAGAGCCAAAGCATAAGAGACTGTTAAAAACTGAGAACAAACTGAGGGTTGAATGGGGGGTGGGAGGGAGGGCAGGGTGGCTGATGGGAATTGAGGAGGGCACCTTTTGGGATGAGCACTGGGTGTTGTATGGAAACCAATTTGACAGTAAATTTCATATATTAAAAAATAAATAAATAAATAAATAAATAAAATGAAAATGTTTACTTTTCAACTGACACCTCTTATATCCTATTGAGAGAATCATTATACTCATACAATTATTACGTGGTAAGTTGGCCCAAGGGTTTTCATTACTATTTTTTATGCTAACAACTGGAATATAACTATTCCAGAGGTGTAAACTGCCCAATGATAGGAATGTTGACCATAGAACACTGGAATGGAATATGGAGGCCACATTTATAAGACACTAGAGAATCCATTATTTTCACTTTAACAGTCAATTCAACAACACTTCCATCTTAGAGGATAAGGAAGGGAGAGTTAGCACTCCTTTTCAAACCTCTGACAGCATTTTAGTATATTATTCCCCAGAGTATACTGCTTTGGTCCTGACCCATATTTCCATTGAATTACACCTTGACATTAGGAGTAGACCAGAGGTCCCCAGAACAGATGGTTGTACACTTTCCCGATAGGTGTACAAAGTAGTCCGTGGGGAGAAGAATGGCAATATTGAAATTTTATTTCAAATTTTTTAGTTTCCTCATACTTCAAATTCTGTACTACTTACTAATATGTGTCCATTAATAATGAAGTTAATATTAAATACTCATATATTAGAGATGCAGATTCACTCGTTTTACTTAGAGTAGTATATATTCAAAACATGGAAGCCTTTAGAGTAGAAAACCAGGAAAGCTCCAAAATGATTATCTATCAGAATTCTTTTTAATTTTTCAATCTGTATATACCATGGATATTAGAATAAATTTAAAAGACATTTCTTAACAAAATTGATGAATATTTTGTTATTTTATTATTTCATTTAGTAATCTATATTTTAGGAGAGCATTATTTTCTTATATAATGTATAGAGAACCATAGACATTATATGGTACAAGAAACTAGATTCATAATTTTTTACGATAAAATACCAAAAGATCATTATTTCCATGAGCAGCCAAGTCAACATATAGCTCTTAAATGATTAAAGTGTAGTCATTTTCACACACAAAGAAAATTTATATTTTGACTCACTTTGGCTTCTATTATTCTGACTATATGCTTCCTTTTTATTACTTGTTAACTCTACATAGTAGTCTTCAATTTATTTTTCCTACATTTCTATCCTGGCTGTCAGTTTCAGATGTATAGTGAGTAGCTTTAAAAACAGTTTCTGCCTCAATCCTCCTAACTCCTATAAATGTTGAACTACTTGCCAAACTGAAGTCTGCCATTGCCTTAAATCTGTACCTTCTGAATAGTTAACAGGATCCCCTATTTTTAATGTTTGAATATAATGGAAATACACCCAGATGCTTTTAAGTAAAACAAAAAAGTGCTACTTTGTGCTTTGAAGAAGATGCCAGTCATGAATCATACTTCAGATCGATTTCAACTGACTACATCCTTATTGGTCTGTGTTTATAAGCATTAAAGATAACTTTTTCACCTTTCTTTATAATATTGAGATTGCTCTAGCTGAATGAAATGGATCAACAGTTCTGTTTAATACTTCTGTGTCAGTCCCAGAGACACATGCCTATGCTTGTCTTTTAAAACAGCGAAAGTATATACCACCTCATAAACTTTTATTTGTAAGAGCATCTGTAGTGTCAAAGTACATTAATAGGTTTTTAGAATTAAAAAAAAAAAACTATTGCAAAGTTTGACCAAGATTAAATAAAATGTAAATGAATTTTGGCTAACTAATGCTGCTTAAACACTAAACACTGAAGGATCCCACTGAAACACTAAAGACCAGGATTGTACTGGCTGTTCACATAATTTTGAAACTTCTTAATGTAGCATAAATTACAATAAAGTCATGATAAGCATATTGGTATGAATTATTTTGGCTTCAATTTTCATTTTTTTTCTTTATGCCCCTTGCTGCATTTTACACTCTTAATTTGTTACCTAATTACCTATTAATATTAAGTATATATTAGAGGTTAATGCTATATTTAAATACCATTATATGTCTATTCATAAATGTAGTTTTATACAAATAAAACACTATAGATTTGAATGTATTTTGTAAGATAATATTTAATTATTTCTAGATAAAGTAGCAACCTGGGAGTTGGAAAACCTTGGTTTGGATCCACTACTAATTAATGACATAACTTTGGGTATGAATGTCAATTAAATTTCTGGACTTTAGTTTCTTCATGCATCAAAAGTAGATGAAACCAGTTTTATGGATTTGCAGTATTTTCTGTATTGCAAAATATCATTT
Organism: Panthera uncia; assembly: GCF_023721935.1. NCBI lineage: Eukaryota > Metazoa > Chordata > Mammalia > Carnivora > Felidae > Panthera > Panthera uncia. The sequence continues at coordinate 54,330,509 of NW_026057580.1, read as the reverse complement.
GAAATCCATAAAACTCTAATAAGAAGTGCCTTGCTACCCATAATGTCACAAAATGAGCAGTGTTTAAGTTTTAAATCAACTAGGTCTTCCCATTGGGCCAATGTGAATTTAATTTCAGTTTGTATATGCATATGTGTGTATGTATGTGTCTATATGCCATTAAAATTTATTTTTAAAATTTGAACTAGATTTTACCAATAGTTTCTATTCACCCTCCCTGCCAGCCTACATATGTTAATAAAGTTTGTCAACATCTCACTTACCAAAGTGACACTATTTCATATGTCTTCTATGAGCTAAAGAAGGTATTATTCAATATGTAAGCATTTAGAGACCTCAGAAAGACTCTACTAAAAGGAATTATTTTTTTCTTTATACTGTCCTTTAATCGACACTTAACATGAACAGTCTCTGCCTTAAAAAAAAAATACTAGTAAGTAAAAATTCAAAAATAAAACTAAAAGTAATGGTTTTATAGCCATTATTGGAAGTATTATTTCTTTGAAAAAGAGTCATTTTAAATGAATATTTTCTTATATAGACAAAACCTACACTCTCATTTGTGGACATATTGAGGAAGTAATTCTTAGTAAAGAGAAACACAAGAATCCTAAGAAAGAATCTCAAAATATGTTCCTAAAATATTCCAAAAATATTCCAAATTTGCCACAGCACTCTCTTCATGTAAGACTTTAAATTTTAGTTAAGCAAAGAGTAAGATGAGAAAATAATAATATTGATATTGTATATTTATTTGCTTAATAATGTAATCAATTTACATGAAATTACCTAACTAAACCAACACTGAAGACGTCTGTAATTTGCCACAAGCCATTTTCCATTGACCCCTATAACAGCAGTAGCTCTTTCATAATATGCTGTGTGGCATATGCAATGCTTCAGTAATGCTAATTGAGGGGAAAAATTATTAATGGTAAACCCAATAGAATCCCCAAATGGTAGATTTACTTGTGCAATTCATGGTTAAAACATTGAAATAGAAGAATAATTTTATTTTGTTTTTTATAATTTAAGAGTGTCCTAGCTATACTCAATAGCTAATGATCACTAGGAAATACCCATGTAGGTTTATTGCATTTTGGAAATTTATGGATTGCTTTTGAGAAAAAATAATGTGCAATTTTAAAATAATCATAAAATTGTCGAAAGTGTCCCAACTAATAGCTATAAATCTATATGAACAATTTCTCATCTTTATTATCAAAATAACCACTTGAATACATTCATTTGAATAATTTGCTAATTTTCACCAAAAAAACAGTCCAACTCGCCTGATGGTTTGCTGAGGTGTCTAGAAACATCCCTTGAAATGGTAGATGTTGAACATGTTGTCATAGGTTTTTTTATGCTTGTAGAGAGTAGGAAATACAACTTCAGTCAAATAAACCTGTGCTTTGCATGAAGTCTATGATAAGCTGTGAAAATAGATTCATTTGTAGTAAAGATCATTTGTGATATATTTTAAATAGTATTAGAGACTTAGTGCATACTTCTGCTCATATGACCTCGTGTGTGTGTGTGTGTGTGTGTGTGTACACACAAGTTTTATACTTTCAGGTTCTCATAAAATTATGGAAAAATATCTTGATTCAGGTTTTTTGTATGTGTTTTAATTTGGCAATTTCCAGCAAGTAGTATTACTTTTTCACTTTGCAGAGACCTGATAAGACATTAACTGAAATTTACTATGAAAAGTCCTGGGAATTCTTCAGTTGAACAATTTTTTTTACCCATACTGAGCAGAGATATTTGAAATTATTGATGCTAAATTTAATATTCATCCATTTTTCTATTTCACATTATGTTTCTCAAAGCTTACGAGTTATGTAGGGAAATCTGCTTGAAGACTTACATCTCTAAGTTAGAGTTAAAAAATCTAAGAAGATAAGTTCTAATAAACAAAAGCTGTAAACTGTATTACAGGTAGCTCTTACAGTTTGTGTTCCCAACATGTCTAACTTACTGCAGTGCATTATGTTGTAGTTATAGGAACACAATTACTGGACCATGGCATGGTTTGTTTGGTGAGCTCAGCCATCTTATCTGTTTGAATTACTCCACAGTCACTCTAATCAATTCAGCTGTGATCAGTGGTTAAATATGGCTGGAAAAAAAATCAACCATGAAACAGTCAATTTAGAGACTGCCTAAAAAATACACATACACTGTGGGGAAAATAGATTCTAATGATAATAAAAAAATTGAATAAAATAGCTGAAAATAAGTTGAGATGAAATAGAATTTATTTTAACACTTGAAATCCTCTAAATATTTTTGGGGGTAAGGACCAGTTTCTCAAAATAATATGAACCTTTCTCTAATCCAACTGCCACTTGCTTTATGAATTTTTTTGTAGAAATGATAATAAGTCATAATTTCTACAGAAATTTTCTCTAGAAATATCCTCTATTTACAGCATCTATTCACTCCATTTTTCATTCAGAGAGTAATGAAACACATAATCCTCTGCTAAGTTTGCTGTGGAAAATCCCATTGCATCTCAAAGCAGTAATCTTTCTAGTCAAAAGATAACATTTTTAAAGGTTGAATTGGACCCCTGTGTTTTCCTTAACTAGACACCTGAGAATGAAAAACACAACTGTCAAGATATCTCCTAGCTGGCATTACAGGCAACTTAATCCATTTACTTATTGGTATGATGTTCTGCTGGCAGCAGGCCAGAATATACTAATAAAACACTTCAATTCATTATTTAAATGCCTATATTTCTCCCCCAATCCCCAAAAAAGCATGTCCAGTGAAGTTTTAGGGTTTTTGAAGGAGAAAGTGAGCTAGTTTCTTAGAAACTGGTAAGTTAAGAAACATATTACAAATCAGATAATTGTAGCTACCAACAAAATTTTAAAAAATCCTGAAATATGATAAACATGTATCAATTATTTTTCAGAGTATATTTCAAATAGATGCCACATAATTAACTGAATTTCTGTAGAATCTAAGGACACACATTAAAATTAACAGACAAGTGACCAAATTTCAAAGAACTAGCTTCAGAAATAGAAAGTTTATGGGACATCAGACTAAGATTGATATTGTCATTATAGAACCTCCCTGCACTTTAAAATCAGATAATATATGTGAAGACTAATTAATGGATGGTCCTTCATTTTGTAGAGCTATTCCTATAAAGTAGATGAGACTCTGAAGACTTAGCTAAACTTTCAAGATAGGATAGCTTTTCTTTTTTCTTTCCATCAGATGACTTTAGAATGAAAATCTACTCCATATGTGTATAGGTCTATGTATACACTTGTTTGAACACATTTATATTAATAAGTAATATATATATTATATGTGTTAAGAATCTTTTGTACTAAAGCAGTGACCTGCTGTCATCAGTTTTCTCAAGTACTATTCAGAAATTTGCTTTGGTTTCTAAAAAATCAATGAAGAAATGAGAAATGTTTCTTAAATAGTAGGGACTGACATTATAGTGATCTTTATTGAGCACCACCTGACATAACTAGATAAAAAAGAACAATGAACTGATCTTGCAGTAAGAACTGAAACAACTGAAAAATATTTACTGTTCCTATTAAAAATGAATTAACCCAAACAGACAGCCTTTTAATTGAAATCTTTATCACATTTCCTTCCTATTTAAATGCAAATGTAAATCCTTTACACACTAATAGAAATCAGAAACTAAAAAATGAACTACAACTTACATGATACAGTAACCTAAAATAAGTTCAGGTCCAATATAACATGAAACACTGAAAGTATTAAGGTGACTTTTATAGAATTCTATATAATGTCACTATTTTGAGAATTTCTAAAATAATTGCTTATTTCAAGCATTGTTTTACTTTTTGTGCAAATTGATATTTAAAATATATTTTTCTAAACTTTCTTAGAAGAGTAGAAAATTATATTTTGGTCTTTAATAAATTATTATCTACATCACTCTAAGGTACTACATTATAACACCTATTTTGCAAAGTGAAGTATTTATAAATGTTTATATTGTAAACAAGATTATTTAAGTTTAACCAGAACAATGCATACATTAGGTACTGTAACCATTAGCTGTGACCTAAGCACAATCTAAAAGAGAAAGAAAATTTGAAAACTCCTTCATGGCTCCTATTGCAAGGAAGGAGACCCAGGTTGGGTTGCATGGAATTGATAAATTGGGGGTTACATTCTGAACTAGTTCTAGTACTAGTTTTTTGTTTTGTTTTGTTTTGTTTTGTTTTGTTTTTAACAGTCCAAATCTTTTTAATAACAAGGCAGGTTCTGGGGTTAGTTTTTGTAGCCTCGGCTGGCTCTGCGGACTCTGGCGCGCTCGAACTTCCGGCCCTTGGATCGCGTGCAGGGTTTGGTGTGGCTGTGTGGGGTCCCTGGGGCCTTGCCGAAATACCCGTACACCTCTTGGCCCTTGCGCGGACCAGAGAGCAAGACGGTGCCACAGCCCTTGGGGGAGTCCAGGGCCAACTGGTCGAAGGTGAGGATCTTGCCTCCAGCTTTGACGATGCGGCTCCGGCAAGGCTGCTCACACGCAGCGCGCACACCTTCAGTTTGGGCACCTCCTGGACCCATATGCCATCGGTTATCATCCCGACAACCACGGCGGTTTTGTTTTCCCGGCCAGGCAGCTTCATCTTCCGGATCATCCGGGAAAGGGACAGAGGTAGCCGGTTGGTGCGACTCAGAACTAGTTCAGAATGTAACCAGTACTAAAATGTACTAGTACCAGAACCAGAATGGTAACCAGTACAGAATGTAACTAGTACCAAAACTGAACTAGTTTTGGTGTTGCAAAATGTTTGATCTAATTTATTTAACCCTTATGGACTTTAATTTCTTAGTTATTCTAAAAGCTTTTTTTTCTAATCTTACATTTTAAGACCTATGAGAGCTGAAATTCTTATAAATATGTTTTTTTTTTTAACTCTAATGAAAGTTTATGTTTCTTAACTTACCTAAAGTAATCTGCTTCTGTAGGGAGGGAGCTGGAACTAAATGTCAATGGAAAAATAGATGTGTGGTGTGTGTTTTTGTCTGTGTTTGTGTGTGTGTGTGTGTTTTCTCAGTCTCAAGAAGTACAAAGTGATATAATCATTCCAAGGTATTCTCTTTATGTCCTTTCTGTGTTGTTTTTCCTATGTCCCTTACCCTACCTCATGTAGTTTTTTTGCTTTTATTCTCTCATTTTGGAGCACCATCTCTTCCAATAGCTTTTAGAGAAACTATATATGAAAGGTAAATTTTTTGAGATCTTATATTTCTAAAAATATCACATTCTATCATCTCATTTGATTATTTATCTGGGTATCTCTACAGAACCAAAAAAAATGTATATATAATAGACATTATCAAACAGATACAACAGGAAAAAGTGTAATGCCTAGATCTCCCTGTCCGCATTACCCAGCATCATGACCCATCAACTTTTCTGCTACACTGTGTCATATACTCACACTCCGTACTTTTCTTGGAGGGGGGAAGGAAAAGGACAGAACAATATTAAAGAAAGTTCTCCAAATCTTGATGTCTATTGTAAGTATTTCAGTATGTATCCATACCAAATAAGAGCTATTTTTTTTAACCAGAACCAAGTGACAGTAACACAACCAGTAAGTTAAACATGAAAATAGTTAATAACTAGGTCATGTTTAGTCGCTCCCAACTCTCTCTCTCTCTTTTTTAATTTTTAAGTTGGCTGATGAGAATAAATATCCGGGCAAAGAAGGTCCATGTGATGCATATGCTGTATTTTTGTTCATATGTTTCTTAAGTTTCTTTTGATATCTAACAATTTACTATGCCCGGCCTTGTATTGCTTTATTGAAAAAATTGGCCATTTGTCTAGCAGAATTTTGTTGATTGTGTCTTACTGACATTAGCATGTCCTAACGTTCCACTATATCCTACCTTCTGAGATTGTTCTGAGAAAGTCAAAGAACTCTATACTCTACTACATCACATTCCAAGGACATAGTAGAATTCCATTTTTCTTCAACTATTTTGCTGCAATCTTGGCTCCTTTAATTTGGAAACTGAAAGGTTTTCTTGAATATTCTGTTGATGATTTCTTCTTTTCTATTTTCCCAATTCTGTCTTTTGGGAATTTCATGAATTTATGTTGGAACTTCTAGAGTGAGTCTCCATATTTCTTATAATTTCTATCTTATTTTCCATATCTGTGCCTTTGTGGTATATTTTCAAATAGGTGGTCTCAGCTCTTCTTTATCTTCTAATGAGTTTCTTTTTTTTTTAATTTCCCAGAACTCTATCTTTCTTCTTCTTTTTTATACTATGTTGTTCTTTTTTCATGCATATAATTAATACCTTCTCTTTTCTTTCTGAAAATATTAATGATTTTATTTTCTTAATTTTTTAATCATCTCTGATTTTTCCAAGGTTTTTGTTTTTTGTTTTTTGTTTTTTGTTTTTTTTTAATATATTCTGAGGCCTCCAGGGTGACTTAGTTGGTTGAGCTCAGGTCATGATCTCTCAATTCAACCATTCAAGCCCTGCATCAGACTCTGTGCTGGCAGCTCAGAGCCTGGATCCTGCTTGAGATTCTGTGTCTCCCTCTCTCTCTGCCCCTCTCTGCTCACACTGTCTCTTCTTTCTCTCTCAAAAATGAATAAACATTAAAACAAAGTTTCTATAAATATATATATTCTGGCATTTATTATTTTTTTATATTAGAGGGATGCTATGTGCACTTATGTATCTTTGATTTTCTTCTAAAGCTTCAAAAGAGCTTATTGTAAACTTTTTGCCATCATCGGGGTCACCTATGGGCTTCACTATAAGGTTATCTGCTTGGGCCATTTCATCTTAATATAGACATACAGTATTTATGTCTTCCCTATTAGGCTGTTCAGACTCTCCAGAGAAGGCTTTATCTGAGTACCCTAAAGGCAGTCTTTGAAGGAAGAAGACTTGTATCTCTGCCTTAGTGTATAAATATTCACTTATTTGAATTTTATTAGGTATAAAATCCCTGCCCTCAACTCTCCCTAGTGTTCCCCTTTCTACTGTAGATCCTTTACTTTACAAAGAATAAGTCACCTGTCTTCTGCAGAGATTAGGAAGAGTCATTGCTGCAGGTCTCATTTCTGGGGGGAAGGCTCTGAGATTGGATTAGTGTTAAGAATGGGTATTAATGCAAACCCTTGGGTTCAATATCTATAGACAGGAGGAGAATAGATATGATACAGTCCCACAGACAGACTCAGCTGACTCACTCAGCTATGAAACTAAAATAACCCTTCAGAATTGTCCCTATTCGGACTTAAAGAGCTAGACCTTTATCATCCTTCATTGATTAGCCATTAGTTGTAGGCCACTCTGAGTAGGGCTGAGATCTTGGATGATAAGGCCTTTGAGGGGACTAACACCTGAAGTTTGTTTGCAGCACCACTCAGAGCAAAGAGGTATCAGGTCATTGAAGGGGACTCTGGGCTGTTCATTAGAATATCCAGCAGCACAGGCATTCACAAGAGCTTCGTGGAGAGATAGAGGGGAATTCTAACTACTACTTCAACAAACTTTAATATAGTTCTGTTTTGTTTGCTTGTTTCTGTCCCCCCCCCCCCACTTCAAGAAGCATCCAGTGCTACCAATCTCCACATCTTTTCATAGTTCTCGTGAAAATGGTGTTATTCAATTTTTCCCACTACCAGTTTGGGATTCAGGTCCCTTGGATGTGCTATCAGTAATATGCATCTATCACCATTCCAGATTCCATAAAGTTAGTTGTTTTGTTTTTCCCTGTTTTCTTTATCCTTGTAGATATAAAACTTTCTGAAAATCCTTTTCTCTCTTTCCAGTGGAAAGCAAATTAATGGGGTGTTCAGTATATCATCTTTACCCATATGTCCCTGGCCTCTCACTCTCAATATGTAAAGTGTTGTGCTTCCCTCTGCCTCACCTTTTGCTTATTTTTTTTTTCAAAAGTCTACTGTGTATTTTCATCATTGTATACAATTCTCTTTCCCTATACATAGAGGAATTAAGGGGAAATCATTTTTTTTTCAATTATGTCAAAGTTTTATCTTTTTTTTTCAGTTTTCATCTAATAGTCTCTAATTATATCTTTATAAGTATTTTTCTTCATATTAAAAATAAAGATGTTTTTACCCTCTCCACATAGCAAATTCTGTTTTAAGCTATTTTATGGTAGTCATTGTAGCTGGAATAGAGAGATACTCTTCTTTCCCAACTTGGGCCACTCTACATTATTATTTTCTTATGATGGAATCTGAATAGAAACCAGTCCAGGTAGTTAGATAAAACTTCTCTTTCATAAAGAATTCTGTGTGTAGTGTAAAGTTTGTAATTTTACAAATACATTTTAAAGAAGGAAGTAATGTTGACTTTCTTTAGCCCCTGTCCGTATGTAATATCATAATATATCAGTATAAAATAAATGGCACTGTCATTTTTGCTCAAAATTTTACCTTCTTAAAATAATTACCTTCTTACATACTTTAGGCTTGCGGTGAATATTTTTAGATTGCCTTTGATCTTGAAATTTATTCCTAAACATATTTGAAGCCATTAATAAGTAAGGCTCTATAATATATATTCTGTAGTGAGTGGATACATACCTTGCCCTTTAAATAATTTCTCTATTGAGTTTGCCATTTCCTTCCTACATCTCAGTTTTGGAAAAAAAAAAAATACATATATATATATATATATATATAAATAAACATTTGGAAAAGAGATAGAAATAATTCAGTTATCATAACACTAATGTTGCTGCTGAATGCTATGAAAAAGAACATTTGTCATTTGTCACAAAATAACAATGTTAGGATCTGTTTTAGTAATCCACAGACCATCGAAACAACCTAGTGCTAGTGCAGTTCTTGGGTTCACTTGCTCAGGTCAGTCTTGTGAATTAATGTATGCAGCACAAGTGCCTATGTGAAAAGATCGAACTATACCCAGTGATGGGAAGGCACTTCACTGATTATAATATTAAATATACTGGGTGAACTGTATATCACACAGGGTGATACAAGCTGACATGTAGGATATACCTATATATAAGTAAGATAGAGCTGACATTTCTTTTTTTCCTTCCTGGAATCTGATAAATGCTGAATAAGCCTTTTATTTGATCTTCCTTTCATGCAAGCATCAGCTGTTCAGTATAGAGGGAGCTGATAGAAAAATCAGACTCCATCCCCCACAACACTTGTCTCTAAAGGTTCCTTTCTAGTAAATGGCAGTCTATTAAGGTTCTTCCTAGACTTAATCAAAGTGTTGTACAGAAAGATCTGCCTCTGTGTGAACAGCTCTCTCGTCTCGGTGAGAGCCCAGGTCTCTAATTTTGTAGCTGGCCTAGTCCTGCGAAGCCCACAGTCTGCACAGTGTGTGGCTTCTCACTCCCTGTGGTTCTTAGTGGCAACAGGAAGTTGGGGGAGAGAGCGGCTGCAGAGCCAGGCCTGCAGGCAGGGATGCTGTCAAGATTGCCTTTCTCTCTTCTCCGCAAATAAGGGGCTAAATCCAATTGACACACACTGAGGTAAACAGGCAGTGACATATTTGTAGACAAATTGTCATACTGTAGATTATTCACAAAACAAATTGTTTTTGATTTGTACTCATAGATTGGGGGGATAAAAGTCTGCCAGCACTAACAGCTGCTCCCTTTTCGAGGGAAACAAGCATTTAATGAAAAAGTTAATTTAAAAAATAATGTTCTACTGTTGCTAAAATTCCTTAGGGGGAATGTTTAACACTGCTCAAAACTAAAGGAAAAGATACTGTTTCAAGTCCTTGTAGAAATATCCTAGTTTCCCTAGGGAATGTAATAGGTCTGTAGTTAAGTTCCTGGAATCATTTGGACTTCTTTGTGGCGAGAATATTTTTAAATAGTAATAAAATAATATTTCAAATAAATGTCCAAATATTTTTCCTATGGTTCTTTTCTCATTTATCAAGCATTTAATAGTTTCTTTACAATAAGATTTGATCTTAAAAAAATTATGTCATCCTCGTAGGGAGTCTGTTTTGCTAATCAAGATACAAACATGTATTCCCTTATGGATTTCTAGAATCACCTGTGAGGCACTGGTGAAACCGCTCACAGGGAGAACTTACATGGATTCCACCACCATCTTTAAGAGAAGATCAGCCTTCACCAAGACAGTGACCCATTATGCTTGTTTCAGGTGCCAGTATCTACCTTTTATGGTATCCTCCTGTCTTCAGAAAATCAGTCTATATTGATATCATTGATTATAAACAACCTTTAGTGCCCTGTTCCCTAATCCCAGACCTACTTCCTAATTCTACTACTTTTAGGCAGCTTCTTTATTCTACAATCCCCTCCTGGGTTTTCCCAAGGGAAATTCCAGTCCCTATGGTTTATTTCTGTTGGTTTGGCTTCAAGGCATCCACTAACTTATCTTAGGAATCATTTTGCAACTATTAACGGTTCATGGATGATGGTTAGAGGGTTACCTACAAGCAGTATGTGTGTAGGCTGAACATTTTACATTATAAACATTTTTTACAGTGAAAAACAAACATATTTTGGTTAGTCTGACCTTGTCAGCACCCCTTTACTCATGCTCTACAGGCTGCCACCTAGCTTAATGTAATCTAGCACTTTATACAACTAATTTTGCCTCAGCATGCCTCTTCCCTTTTCTCTCTCATATTAAATTGTAAAAAAAAAAAAAAAAAAATCTCTGAGTTGTGAACATTATTTGGGTGTGATCAGACACCCATGGAAAATATAGTTAATATTTTGTAACTTACGTCTCCTCTTCTAGCATTGCTATTTAAAATCCATCTTTTCTCAATTTCTCTTAATCCCAGTTCCCTCTTTAATGGCATTATGACTAAACACTTTAATTTATCTATAATCATTGCTTTGTATAATTTATATTACATAGTATTTGTGGTCTTGAATTATTTAATACTTTAAAACATTGAGGGTATATATCTCAGATAATGTTTTCCCCCTCAAGTAAGGAGCTTATATGCTGCTTAAAAGTATTTCAAATGTTAATTTCCTTCTACATTTCTTTTTATTATCTTCAATATTTGATCCCAAATGCTTTATTCTCTGGCAAATAATTAAGAACATAATGTTTGTCAAAATATGTCAGAACCAGAGGGAGCCATGTAAAAATTTGAAGTTGTTATTTTTTATTTTTGACAGTGATTGCATTATTTCAAAAAAACAAAAAACAAAAAAAGACAAAAGTGGTATCGCTGTATTTCTGGTCTCTCCTGTTATCTCATTTATTATTCTGCTATCAGACAGTAATCCTTCCCCTCAAAATATTTCAGTATTTTAAAGCCATTTTTATTTTCTATTAGAAAAGTATTTCAAGAGAAAAACTGTTACAATCATTCACTGCATGTATAACGACTTAAGGATTAATTCATGAAAAAAGCAACTCAGTGATAGGAACTTCTTTCTGTTCACTGCACCCGGGCCAGAGCACTGTCTCAACCTGCCCTAGAAGCTGATTCCACCGGCCTTTTCACCCCCCACCCCATGCCTGCCTACTAAGTGGTCCTAACTGCCATTTCTGAGGTAGAGAGGTGGTAGAAAGGAATCTCACAGTTTTCTCAGCAAATAAATCCTCTTTAACTTTTGGTTCTCCAAATGTGACTCAGTGCCAATATAATGACTGGCATTGCTTGAAGAAGACAAGAAAATGAATCAAGCAAAATTCTTGAGATGTGCATAGTCTAAGGAGAGAATCAGAAATGGAAGCACAAATAATTATGATGTCAACATGATAAATAGTTTTATACAATCTTTTGGGGGTGAGAATGTGGGGAAGGCTTCACCAAGAAGATGCCATTTAAAGAGTAGTATCAGATAGGAAGACCTCTATGTATTGCTTGAGCAAAGACTTGGTTATAAAAAAAGAACATGGTCTGTTCAAGTACAGAGTGGGAATTGATGGAATTTGGCGTATAGAAAGCATTGATATGTCTCAGAGAATGAGCTGAAGCCAAGCTAAGCTTCTTGCACAAGCTATACATAGAGTTTTTGGAATTAAATTCTACAGAGTTTGAATTATATTATAATATAGATGATGGGGATGCAACCTTGCATTATCCAACTGGAATCAGGAAGAATTTGGAGAGGTGGTTTAGGATAATGTTTAAATGTTGGGCTTTGAAATCAAACAGAGCTGGATTTGAGGAATGGCTCTATCACTTACTAGGTAATTGATTTAAACTTTTTAAGCCTCAATTTCTTATCTGCAAAATAATAATAATAATGATCATTATTACTAGTAGTAGTAGTAGTATTTACCTCACAGGGTCTTGCAGGAGTCAGAGATAATAATGTTAGAATCTAGTAATATTGTGTTTGAAATGTTAAGTTTTTAATAAATGATAACTATCATTCTTCATCTCCATAGATAAAAGTGCAGAACCGGGTCATTACATTGTAGAGCTGTTTTGTCATCAGCTAATTTTTCACTTAAGTTGATTTTGTCTGCTGGTGTTAAAGGAGCAGCAGGTTAGCCAGGGGTGCAGGTCAGAACAGAAGGTGCATACACCTGCCCAGCCACTAAATGAATCTGTCTTTGTGAGACAGGTGTTGGCAAGCAGGCTCAGTAGCAAGAAATCGAGAAGTTGAAATGTTTCTATCTCAGGCTCTGCCCACTCTCTCACTCCTTGTGCTCTATCATGTGCTCACTCACTCTTGCTCTCTCATTCTTAACCAGTCACCTCCACTTAAAAAGTATCTAAAGTGAACTCATTTTCTAACCCCTACCCTACTTCTGCAACACTCAAGCAACTCTGTTCAAATTAAGGAATTAAAATCAACAATACATATTTACCATTAAACCCTGTGTATTCTAATTCCAAATATCTCTCTCTCTAACTCTACTCCAGTCTTGAGCCACCAAGGCTCTTGTTTCGTTATTTCAATATATGACTAATCCTCTGTATCTTCTCTAATCTTTATAGAACTGGTAGAATTTTGTTGTTTTTTCATAGCACCGACATGATCATGTTGTTTTACTTTGTAATCTGACCCCGTCTAACTTTTTAGCCCCATTAGCATCTCTCCCCTGCTTGGCTCCCTTCTGTCTAGGCCACAATATATTCTCTGATTTACAGCAGTGTGTATTGATTCAAGAAGATAAACATTTGTGAATTTGAATCTCAGATCAACCATCACTATATAAGTATATAAAAATATTATTCCTCTCTGAACTTCAGTTATGGCATATCTAAAATAGTGATAATAACTACATTGAAATAGTTTGTGATTATTACAAATATTATGAAGTACCTAGAAAAGTTTCTGGCATCTTGTATACTTCTATAATATAATATACTTCTATAATATCTTGTATACTTATATAATAATCACAGGTATTATAGAAGTAATAATGAAATAATAAGTGGTGCCCAAAATTACTAACTCAAATTTTTAGTACCTTTGCACCTATCTTTGTTTTGGGATGTCCTTTACCATCGTGGACAATTAATATAATTATACTTGTAAGACTCACCTGACTCTGAATCATTCTCTTATTTCCTCAAGTAAATTAAACACTTTAGTCCACTGTTTCTTATTCTGCTATATGGAGTCATCTCTAGATGAGTGAAGAGTTCAAACAACTTAACCAGTCCTAAATTTGCCTAAATTATTTAAAAATAAATCAACATGTTTTGTTGCTCTTTGTATTATTAAAAACATAAATTTTGAAAGTAAATTTTGGTAAGGTCCAAAGAAGATATGAAAATCACATTGTTCTATGGGTTACCTCTTACCCAAGCATGGAGCCCACAGCTGTTGTCTCAGTTGCCCTGCTCAAGGAGGAAGCATTGTGGCTAGTCTTAATCTCATTCCTATCATACTCTAGCATTTCTTTGTTTTCTAAACAATTTTTACTGCTTGTAAGTTTATGGAGGGCAAAGGATTTTTTTTTTTAATTTATGTATTTGCAGCATAGTTCCTCAACCAAATTGAAGTGGATAGACAGGAGACAACACTAAAAGCATAGCTTTAAAAAGGCATGTCAGGGAATTCTAAGAGGTAAAGGGTAGATGATACTCCAGTAGGATCAGGGTCAGAGAGAGTAACATGGGAATGAGGAGTTTAGAAGAAAATTATATGATGAACCAGAGAGACTGGGTGATTAACAATGCTCTCCAACATGGATTTGAGACCTAGGTACCCTAGGTATCCTAGGTATCAAATCCTAGCTCTTCTGAGTGCTTCTGAGTTCTGTGATCTTGGAAAAGTTATTTAATTACTATGTGTTTTGGTTTCTTAAACTACCCCAGCCACAGAAGTTTATAATAATAATGATATAAAATGATACATTTAGGGGCACTTGGGTGCTGAGGCAGTTAGTTAAGCATCTGACTCTTGATTTTGGTCAGTTCATGATCTCACTATCATGGGATTGGGCTCCGTGCTGAGTGTGGAGTCTACTTGGGATTCTCTCTCTCTCCCTCTTTCTCACTCTCACTCTCAAAATAAATAAACATTAAAAATGATACATTTAAATTATTTATAGCAGTATTACATAAATGTTAGTCTCCTTGTGAAAGGTTAGTAGTAGCAAAATGTTACTTAGAGAGCTATTGTTAAAAGTCTTAGAGAAATTAATCTTATAAAAAAAATGGCTTAACAAAAGGAACAAAGCAAAGGCTCAGTCAATCATGAGAAGTAACTTTCCAAGGTCAGTGGTTTCAGATAAGAACAAGAAAAAAGCTCAGATGCTAATGAACGCTGGATCTAATCTGGGACAGGGCCAAGATTACATGCAGGGGTCTATAAAGGGAAAATTGTCAAATAGTACTTGGAATGAGAAGTGGAGGGATAAAGTGACAGGGCCCTAGAAGGGCCTTGGAAATATAGTCAGACTTTATATGCTTATTTAATTGGGGGTGCGGGTGGGGAATGATGCTCCTAAATTCAAGCAAACAACTTAGAAGTGAATGTTTAAAAATAATTTGATGTTAAAGTTGTCTGTTTTATCTCATTTAACATTGTAAAATTACTTACTTTCTGTTTTCATCTTTTAGAAGTAAAAGATGAAACTCCAGCAGACTTGAAATATCCAGATGATTTAAATTGCTAAAAGGTACTGAACATTTAAATTATACATTCATGATAGTCAATATTCCACACCAGTCAGAGCATCTACATGAGGTCAACCTGGCCATAGAAGCCTTCAGGTTTTTGTTCCTTTATGACACCAGTCCGGATCATCTTTTGCCCTTTCACCTTCTCTCTCAGTTAGAGGCTATAACACCATACCTGATTATTTCCCATTTCTTCCTAATTGTGACCATCAGAATAAAACATTATAAAGTTATGTGCAAAGACCCAGCTGAGTATTAAAACTATTCATGCTTGCCCACAGCCTTGTCAGAGAACTCTGAAAGACAGTGTGACCTCCCTCTCAAGGGTGGGAAGGATGAAGGTATCACCTACTCATGCTTTGTGCCATGGCCACCCAAATTTCCAGTGGCTTGGAGAAGCAAAGCAAAAGACAGAAGATGGGAGAAGGAGAGTAGCCACACATCATTAGAGTGGCCAGACCCTTTTTCTTCCTGCACTGTAATAGTCACAGTAATTCAAAAGGGAGATTCATGTAAGGGATCAATCTCCAAAGTCATTGTTAAGGGGAGAGTTTGAGTTTACTGAAGGAGAGAGCAGTAGTGGGATAAGCAGTAAGAAAGTTAACTTCCGTCCCAGGAACACTTCACATTTATTCCAGACAAATCTTCTCGGCAAAGTGTCAAATATAATTCATCTATAACTCAAAATGGCGCTCTTTTTTCTCTGCTTCAATAAAGTATATTGAATAATGCAAAAAAAAAATACCTTGCTTTTATTATTTTCTAAAATTAAAACTTATTTAAAATATTTTCATTACATTTTTGTTTTGTACTTTAGGAAGTTTTAATTCTGTAAGTGAAGCACTTAATGACTTAGGGTGTCAAATCTAAAATTAACCATCTTCTCCCTGAGTACTTGAGAAGAGGTGAGTCAGTGGAGTAGTTTATGAGTTGATAATGAAGTCCACACTTCAGAATTAATGAAAGAAAAGAAACTACTTACTGATCCATATTAGGCAGAGTTGTCCTAAAATAAGCAATAAAGCAGTGGCATAAGTGTAAAATGGACCAAAATAAGCTTTTTAATGCACACTGCTTATTCTCTGTTGTGTAATTTTTTTTCATTGTTTCTATATCTTTATAATTGGATTAATCTTTTTTGACATTACTAAACATGCAGTGTCTTCATTTAAATTCTAAGTGTGGCATCTTGACACTTTCAGAGGACGCTTACGATGAAAGTCACATAAGTTAGCTAAACTAATTAATGTATATCAATTTTTCTTGATATCCTTCATTTCCCACCCCATCTCCTTGATGGTTAGTTATAGCATTAAAATATTGATGTTTCTTCATGGTTCGTATCCAAAGACATTTATGAACTTAATTTGCTATTCACATTCTCATTTTAAAGGATTTATGGTAGGATGAAGTGGGAACACATGGTAACTTCCACCAGCCTGGAGTACCAGCTGGTGGTGCTTGGTTGTTAAATAATCACCCAGCTTTGCTTTTGTCATCTGGAGAAAGGAAGGATTAATAATACATTTAAAATGGGAATTTTAAAAATAATAATAATGAGCATAATGTCCTTGATAATAACTACAGAGGAGTGAGGTTAATCATCACTGAAAATTTTTCATCTTCTCTACAGATTGATTAAACTTATTAACAATCAAGAACAAATTTGCACAACAGTTTAGCCAGTGGACTAAAAAAAATACTAGTAGGAGGAGATGAGGTCATTAGAATGCAAGTTAAGAGTGACTCAGGACAGTGTACTGGAACACACCCACTTGAACTATATGCTGTGGGTATTTTTATAACCAATATAATTTCTTTTGTTACTGAATTCTGGCTTTCTTTCCTTGCTAGTATTTTTCCAGAGGTTATATTAGTTCAGATAAATAGTACCACAGTCGTTTGAGTAAAACTTTACAAAGCATTTCCAAAAGTACCCACACAAACTGATAAGAGCAATGTCATCAATATTCACTTTTACAAATAAGGCAGCCAAAGCACAGGGAAGTATTTCAGTAACAATTACAGTCAGTTAAAAAGCAGAGTCAAGATAGAATACCGTCTTCTGAAACAAACCTCTCTTCTCTGATAACACTCACCTGTAGGGAATGGAGTTACAGACATGGATCAGTTACGTATTAATTTCAAATTACCTATGATTTTTTTTTCATTTCTCTTAAATGTAATGACCTTTATCTACGCTCCTTGTTTATCTATCCTATAAATCATTCTATTAATTAGCGTATGTGGTTGTCAGTTCACAATTAACAGACTGCTTTTTGTTTTTTCCCCTAGTCATGACAGTCATCTTTGGGTCTAGCCACATGATAGGCAGAGTTGCATTCTACCCTAAATGGTGCAGGACAGTGGTTCAGTTGGAATCAAGATAAAAACTTACCAATTTATTAAATGGGAGACATAATTTTCACTTAAAAACAGTCCTGTAAAGGCATTTTTACCCCAATTTCTACCTGTAACTGTAGAAGCAAATGAATACATAAAACAATAGAAGAGAATTCAGCACCACCAACAACAAAATTCTCTCCAATGAAAGGAGGAATAATTACAAGCCCAAAATGTAAGGAATGATTATTAAATCAGTGATATCAATCAAACTAAAGGAGGATTACCAGTAAACATACATCATAGTAGGAACAGGACTCTGGAAGTTACTGACCCAGATACTGAAAACAAGCAAGTATCAAAATGTATAAGACACATCTAAACACAGGAATATTAGAAATAGCAATATTTGTAAATGAGATTCAGTTGTTTTGGGAAAATGAATACACTCCTATTTAATCCAAAATATAAACTCCAGCCTCTTCCATATACTATATAACTACTTGAAAGTTAAAGGAAAAAGAACAACTACTTGATAAATGCAAATCAAAACAAATAAGGATGTTAGTAATACAATATTAATGTAAATCATATAAAAGGAAGCAGAGAACTTATAATGATAAACTACAAAAATCTACAATGAGAAATTATTAAGAAGTTTTATGTATGGATTGGAATTCATATAACAAAAGTTTCCATAAATACAAAAATAAATTTTTATAGGACACAAACCAATTATAAGAAACTTAAACTAGGTCCATTACTGCTTATGTAGACACAAACAAGTGAAGATACTGAGAATATTAATAACATCTAGAATACTATAAACTAATAAAGAGATATAAAATTTTCTTTATATCATGCTTGATCTTTTTACACACACACACACACACACACACACACACACACACCTTCAAATATATTTCATGCCCTGAACATGAGCAATGTGCTCTCATTTCTCGTGCTCTTGAAACATGGAAACAGACCCTGACTTCAAGGAATTCTATAGAAAAAGAAATAGTATGTACCATATTCTCTGGCCATAATGAAATTAAATTACAAGTTAGTTACATTAACCCTAATGTAAACTATGGTCTTTGGATGATAATGATGTGTCAAGTAAATTTAGTAATTGTAACAACTATACTAGTCCTTTGGGCTATAGTGATAAAGGAGTAGGCTGTGCATGTGTGGGGGTAGGAGTATATGGGAAATCTTTGTACCTTCTTTTCAATGGTGCTGTAAACCTAAAACTGCTTGAAAAAAATAAAAGCTATTAAAAGCTATTAAAAATTAGTAACAAAATCCCAACCG
Organism: Panthera uncia; assembly: GCF_023721935.1. Classification (NCBI taxonomy): domain Eukaryota; kingdom Metazoa; phylum Chordata; class Mammalia; order Carnivora; family Felidae; genus Panthera; species Panthera uncia. Next base: position 54,311,753 of record NW_026057580.1, on the reverse strand, counting down.
CCTTAAATTTACCAAAAATCAAACAAAAACAAGAATTTTTCTTTTAAAAAATTCCTATTGGCAGAATGAAAACAAATACCTAAGTCGCTTACTGTCTAAAAAGAAATGGAATGAAAACATTATGTATCAGTATCTGTGAGCACGGTTACAGAAGTTTTTAGATGAAGATCTATGCCCTAAACACTTTTATTTTCTAAATAAAAATATTTAAAATAATAGACTTAAGTGTTGAACTAAAAAATGATAGAGATGGCCAAAATAAATATAAGAGGCCAGACATTATATGATTTCAATTATATGAAGGCAAAAACTTTCTACAGTGATAGAAATCAGAATAGAGGTTACCTTTGGGGGTGTAAAAGAATGAATGAAAGCAAAGAAAAAAAGAAGACAGTCGAAGTGTTGATAATGTTTTTTCTGGAGAAAAAAATACATGTGTATCTGCTTACATCATACTGAAAAGGGCATATACCAAAATTATAATTATTACTAATTAATTTTCTATAGTAAGTATTAATTTGTGTCTTAAACAGAAAATAATTTTATCTAAAAGACATTTGTGCAGCCAGGTCTAAATATAAAAATATACAAGGTCCTGAAATCCTGGGTCCCTGGTCACCCTGTGATTTTGTTTGTTTAGGGAATGGTGGGGATATATTTGAGCATGCACTTATCTTAGTTTGTATGGTATTGTTACTGTATAATTCCTGTGCTGAACTGGAGGATTTGGCACATGGAACACTGGCTAAGTTTCAGTCCCCACTCATCCTGTACACTGGGTATTCTTCTGCTGGACACAACCAGCACAGCCATCTTTGGTAGTCTCATTATGTCTTTATGCCGATGCAAGTTCACCGCATGAGTTTGTACTGGAATTCCGATGTTCTGAACAGCCAACACTTTTGCTAACTCAAAACTTCCATCAATCATAATTTATTATAACCTTGAACTCACTTCCAAATGTAGATTAAACATTTTTCAACTCTCTGTGAGGGAGATCTCAGAGTAAAACCTATGAGACAACCTTGGGTACATTCCTTTAGTTAGTGATAGTTTCTTATCTCAGTCCAAAGAGCATTCAGATTATTTAGGAAGTCAGCTCTATTTTAATAAATGACTTTCAGTGGTCTAACTAGTCCTTGAGTTCATGTATGATGACTATGCCAACATACTCTGACTTCTATATACATTCCTTGTCATATTAGAAAGTAAAGAATGGAAATTAACACTTATTAATCACCAAGCTCATGTCAAGCACAATGCTGGACACCTCATTATGTAAAAATATTTCTATAATGACTCCTGAAAGGTGGGAAAAATCATTTTCTAATGAAGACAGAAAAATAAAACTCAGGAAACTTCAAAATGACAAAAAATTGTATGTGGTGGAACTGTATTTGAACATTTATGCCTAACTCCAAAGATCCTGATCTAAATGTACTATACTGGATAAATCTATGTGCTGAGAACCTAAAACTTCCATTGGGAGGCAGCACAGTATAATAATCAGGAACTTAACGCTGAGGAGTCAGACTACCCACCTTGGTCTGAATGCTAATTTCAGTACATTGGCTATATGACTTGAGTAAGGAAAGTTATTTAACATGTCTTAGCACTACTGTCTGGGTATAAAAGTAGTTTATACCCTGTTAGATTATTATGAGGATTAAATTAATTAATCTGATTATTGAAATTTATTAATGAAATGTATTTAGTGTCTCACACATAGTAAGCATTTAATAATTGTTAACTATACCTTCAATTTTGTTTCATCCTTCATCTTATTATTATTAAATGTTCATTTTCAAGATGCGCAATACTCTGATTTATTTTAAAGAAGATGGAATTACCTTGTGATTTACTCTAAGACAGAGTGAATTCCCTGGAATTTAGAGGTCTAGCACATCTTTATGTTTTACCGATTTTAATTTTATTGCTACAAATTAAAAAGATACCAGATGGTGATAACATTGATGTAATAAATTCTGTAATATATATATATATATATATATATATATATATATAAAGATAAGTATATATTACTAACATACATACTTCTGAATAGAAGAGTTTTTTAAAAAAGTTTAGAGACAAATTTAGTTAATACTTTCTAAAGACTATTGGAAATAAAAAATATTTAGAACAAAATTACACATTAATATAAAACTTCTGTGGATAAATGACTTAGTAGAGATTTCCAACATCTTTCAGCACTGATTTTTTTACCCCTGCTTTTGAAAATGTAATCTTTCATTCTAACAAAACTCAAATTTCATTTTTTAAACTCCAAAAAAATAGTTTCTTTGATGTTCCACAATTTCTTACCTTGTATTGAATGAAGGAAATTGGATAAGGATTTCATGTCTCCTTGCAGAACAGATTTGTTCATATTTAAGAGTTGTTAATCATTTCAAAATTATTGCACTTCCCAATGCACATGACTATTAAAAAGAATACTGATACCATTTCTCATCTCTAAGATACCTTTTCCTTTCTTCTTGGTTATAATGGTTACATTTTCTTTTCTTGAAATACTTTTTTAAGATCTATTCTATTCTATTTGAATGAGTGCATTTGAGTGGAAAACAACAACAAAAAAACACAGAAAATTAGAGTCAGTCTACAGTGAAGAGACTGGCTTGTTTTTCTGTCCTTGTCTTTTCTTAACATGAACTTGGTAAAGAATCATTTAGTGGATCTGTGCTGTTTTCAAAAGATAATAAAAATTCCTGATGATTATATTTCCCTAGAATTAGAGTGAAGATTTATGGCATTATGCCTATTATGTGGTTCAAAGTTCTATGAGAAAAATATTCTAGAAACAAATATAAGAATTATTTATTTGTTTATTTAGCAAATATCTATGCAAAAGCTACCACAAGCCACAACGTTTCTAGGCTCTGGGACAGGAAAGAATGTAATCCCTATTCTTCCAGCACTTGGTACCAGATCAGGTGGGTGGATATTCAATTAAGTAACAAGTTTAAAAAAAAAAATCAACAAAGTAATATCTGATTGCAGTTAGTTTTATGAAGAAACTAATATCGAATGAGATTAAAGGAGAGAAATAACTGTAAACTACACAGTGGTCAGGGTTACTTGGATTGAGATCTGAGATCTAAGAAACAAGAGGAGCCTGCTACTTGAAGATCCAGGTTAGAGTATTCAAGACATTAAGGAAGATGCAGTGGGAAAGGAAGAAAATGTGATTGTACTGTACTGTAGTGTTGAGTGACAGAAGATACTGCAGTCAAAACAGATTCCTGGATAAAGTGGTTGGAGATCAGGTCTTGTAAAAATCTTTAGGGTTTTCATTGTAGAGTTTCAGCCATATACACTCGGTATTTTCCTTTTAAAAAGTTCACTCTAGCTTCTCATTGAGAATGGATAATATTGAAGGAAAGGGGAATTAGGGAATTTTATTATTGTGGTTGTGGGTAAGAAAAGATAGTGACATAACCCATGGCATTGCAAAGGAGATGGAGATAAGTGCACAGGTGTGAGCTATAATTTGAATAGAACTCATGGTGAATGGAATTTCAAAGTCTGGGTGATATAGAGAACTCAAATATGGCTCAGTTCTGAGTAACTGTATAGTTAATATTGTCAGCTACTGAGGTAGGGAGGGAGTTTGAGGGAACTAGTGATCTCTCACTAGATCAATAATGTTAATTATCATCACTTTCTTTATTTCATATTTATTTTGTAGCTTATGCAGAGTGATGCTGTTTTGACAAGATTAATATATGTTCTTGGTTCCCATTACTAAGAATTACCTGAACAGAGGAAGTTCTGTAAAGAAACTTATGATAGGAAGTTATTGAAGTGTTCTCTTCAAGGCATAGTAATCACTGTAAGCAATTTAGAAAAAACTTCAAGATTTACAGACATCCAGATTGGTAGACCAGAAGAATGTTTATTAACAACTGAACTCTAAAGAGAATAAAACAATATAATACATTAAATAAGTAAGCGGAAAAATTAAAATCTCTCCCTGCCCCTTCTTTTTTGCATACTTTAAGCCACAGTCCTTGTTCTGGTTGTCTATTGCTGCATTACTAATAAATTACTAAATCTTAAATTTAGCAATGTAAAATGACAGCAATCGTAGTTTTGCTATGATAAATCTGCATAAATAAATAAATAAGGCTTCACGTGAGCCTCTCTGTGGGTCTGCATGTGTGTCTTCACAAATTGGCAACTGATTTCAATCAGCAAGTGTTCCAAAAGACCCAAATGAAAGCTGCAACACTTATGACTTAGCCTTAGACGTCTCAAAACATTTTTGCAGTATTCTTCTGGCCAAACGGTTCACTGAGGCCAGCCCAGATTCAAGGGAAAGGGAATTAGACTCTACCTCTCAGAAGTTGCAAAGAATTTGTAGTCATCTTTAATCTACCAAAGACCATCTTAATAATTCCACAGTGCTACTAATAAGTAAATAAATACATGTATTTTAAAAATGCATTTTGCTGCTCTGCTTTCTTGCACTAGTTGCTATTAGGGGCTTTCCAGTGAATTTTTCATGGGTGCTAATAAGTATGTTTATGGGCCAATGAAGATTTGAAAAAGGAAATCCATACATGTAGATGAACTATAAGCAGGTGATTATGACAAACCAAGTTTTCAAGTAGAATTTCCATTACAATGATTCAATGCTAGAAAACAAATTGAAATGCCAAATAATGTTCAGTTGAGTTGTGTCCTCAGATAACATTTTTCTAATTGCAGTTCTTGCTTTAGAGAACAGCAATTAGAAAATTACATATGCCGAGAAAAGAGGCCCAGAAAAGGCCTTGAGATTCTGGCTCGCCATTGTTAATGAAGTCATACAATCTGTCTTTACTTATTAAGGTTTTTAAGCAGAGAACAGCTGAAAAGTGAGGCCCATTTAAAATGAAATTACAGAAAGGCAGAAAAGACTTTGATAAATATATTTGAAAGAGTAGTATTTTTTCACCTGTTCATGTGGTGAACATCTGTGGTTTTTTGGCAATTCGTGTTTTCACTCTAAAAGAATCTCCTAGTTCAAAGACTCATCCTCCCTTGTATCTATTTCTTTGAAGTGTTCCCTTGGATCCCTTAAACTATGGGTAGCCAAATGATTTTGGCATGTAAGATATAGATTCATTACAAATGGAGTCTCAGGATTCAATATTTTATCTTTTAGCCTGTCACTACCTGCTTAGACTTTTAACCAGGTTGTTTGACCACTTAGCCTTGCAGTTAAGCAGAAATACCACTTTCACAGGCAAAACAATAGTTAGTGTAACAGAAGAGTCTTTCCACATGAAAAGAAATGGAAAAAAGGTAGTAAGATTGTTAACTGATGGTGATAATAGATAATAGACAATAAAGGCATGCATGCTGGTGGAGTAAGGTTCTCTGATATGCTTAAATGAAAGTGATTATACTACCTAATTTTGCATATTGTCAATAGTTAAATATACCCTGCTGTTTGAGATTTAGTTTTAAGAATAAGTTTTAAAACCCCTTAATTCAAGTTACGACTTGAAAACCAAATATTCCGATGTTCACTGCTAAACGGCTCCTATATAAGGATTAGATGTGCAGAACCATTATATCCATTTTCAATCCTGTTATTAAGTTAATAAAATCCAGCCATTATCAATTAAGCATATGCCATTCAGGGTTACTAGGTTTTATCAAGCCTTAGAGTAATCACAATCCTCTAGAGATCTGCCAACATGTCTTTACAAACTACCTCAGATTTTCTGTATCACTTGTTAAATAAATATTGGCTGACTTGCATTAGAAATACTGACTCCATCCTGAATTTTTTATCTGAAATTATACATGGTAAGAAATTTCAAGGGGGCCATATTATTACAATATGCATTTATTGGATTGTTCTATGCTTTTTCCTCACACTAACAAAGCTATTCCTAAGAATTTTTACCAAGTGAATATTTTAAATATTTCTCTTCATGGAAAGGTCACAATGTATTTGGAGATCTACAGCTTTAAAAAAGGATGAGAATGATCAAAACTTAGGTAATAGAGTAATTCTTATAAAAATTCAGCCAACTTGGGTGCCTGGGTGGCTCAGTTGGTTAAGCATCTGACTTTGGTTCAGGTCATGATCTCACAGTTCATGGGTTCGAGCCCCATGTCAGGCTCTGTGCTGACAGCTCAGAGCCTGGAGACTGCTTCAGATTCTTTCTCCCCCTCTCTCTCTGCCCCTCCTCCACTTACTCTCTGTCTCCATCTCTCTCTCAAAAAATGAATAAATTTTAAATAAAAATTCAGCCACCTATTGAACTGATCTTACATCTGTGATTAAAGGCACCATATTATTACCTCATTTATTGTCCAGAACATTTTAACTCAGTGATAGGCAACATAATTGTTAAGATAATTTTATGATTTGTATTCAGTATACTAATGTATTTTCATTCAAGGCACCAGATGGTAATGATGGTAATAGATGACCCTCTTTTTATTTTTTGAGAGAAAGAAAGAGCTTTACATGCTTCATCTTTAAGATAGGAAAATATGTCTGTTTAGCATAATTTAATGTTTACCATTTAATATTCTCATAGGCAGCTCATTTTTTCATATAGAAATCTTTGTGTTAGTCACCTTAGTAAGGACATAGTAAGGATAATTTGTACTGCATCATGACCATTTTTTTTTATTATTCTTCCAAACTGTCTATAGAAACATACATATTTATAAGTTGAAACTATAAGGTGATTAAATTAATTTTAGCATACATATTTTTTAGTTATTTTCCTCTTGAAAATCATCATAATAATGATCATGCTTATAGTAATGATTGCTGACCTGTATTGATCAACTAGTATATACAAGGTGATGTTTTAAGAATCTTTTATTAATTCATTTAAGGCACAAAATCCATGAAATATACATGCCATCTTTACACCAAATTTCATTGAGGGAAGTAAAGTACAGAAAGTTTAAAATATTGTCTATTATCCACAGTTTATAAATACCAGAGTCAGGATTTGACTCCATGGAGTCTGATTCTAACTTTTAAATTTTAACTCTCTCATTGTACTACTTTAGAAGCCCAGCTCCTGGTTAAAATCTTTTATGTCATTTTTCCAGTTTGATAATAGGCAATTATAGAGGCTTTACCTGTCAGGCCTCATGGGATAAAGTTGTCCCCCTCCCCCCCCCATTCCTCCAGTATCCCATCACAAACACACACACACACACACACACACACACACACACACACACCAGACTTGGTATACAGATATAACATTGCAGTTGCTCTCAAAGGAATTGTAGTCAAGAACTCAGGCTCTACTGAGCCAGCACTGCTCTTAGGGATATTTGCATTTCTAGCCCAGGCATCTCAGTCCTAGATCTCTTTATCTAGCTCCTTTGTCAGAGGTCCTTCTTATAGAGGAGAGGAGGGGAAGGGGAAACTTTGAAGACACTTTTCCCCATTCTGACTCAGTATCCAGTACTTTTCCACTACCAGCCCTTTTCTGCATCTTCCCCTAGCCTCAGGGTTCATAAAACTGCTGGAGCCTTTTATCTAGGTTTTCCTCAATTATAAGACAACCCTTACATCTGCACTGATCTGTGTAACCCTCAACTGGTGCACCCTTCTTCCATGGGAGAAAATGTAACCGGGGGAATTGGCACCTTCTCCACTTTAGACTATTGCTTATACCATGGCAGTAGGTAATTAAAGGCTTAACTACTTCATTTTTGGATTGTTGTTTAATGGGCTCCTTTGACACTTTGGCAGCTCATCTGAGCTTCTAACACTACTTGATACAGTCACTGTTGTGATATAATCAGATCTGAATTTCAGAAAGGTCATTCTAACCAATATAGAGAAATGATTGAAGCAGAATGAGACTAGGAGTCTGAGAAATCTGAGTGAAAACTGATACTGTCGTAGATTAGGCTAGTGCAGTGTGATGGAGACAAAGCGGATATATTAAAGGTATATTTAATAGGTAGAATTAACAGGGTTTGGTGATTGAAGGTAGGGGAGTAAGGATGAAGGAGAGATTAAGGATGTGTTATGTCAAGATTCATGGTGAAGTTCTCAGCCCCAGTACATCAGAATGTGAGTGTATTTGGAGACAGAGAGTCTTTAATGAGTTAAAGTGAGGCTATTAAGGTGGGCCTAATCCAGTGTGATTGGTGTCCTTAAAGAAGACACAGGTACAGAGAGAAAATCATATGAAGAAACAGAAAGACACAGCAGTTCTCCCTTACCTGAAGGAAATATGCCCCAAGACCTCCATTGGATGCCTGAAACTACAAATAGTATTGAACCCTATACATACTATGTTTTTCTTCCTATTCCTTCATATGACAAAGTTTAATTTATAAATTAGGCACAGTAAGGGATTAAAAATAACAAAAACTAGAACAAATATAACAATATACTGTAATAAAAGTTATGTGAATGTGGCCTCTGTCTCAAATGTATACTAGTTTTATACTCTCTCTTCTTTTTGTGGTGTGAGATAATAAAATGCCTATGTATAAGATGAGGTGAAGTGAATGAGGTGGGCATTGTGATGTAGACTTAGGCTACTTTCTGATGATATGTCAGCAGGATCATCTGCTTCTGGACTGCAGTTGAGGTAACTAAAACCTCATAAAATGAAAAACCTTAGATAAAGAGAGATTACTATAGTCATTTACAAGCCAAGGAAAGAGACCTCAGATGAATCCAACCCTACCAACACCTGACCTTTCACTTCCATCTCCCAGAATTATAAGAAAATAGATCTGTGGTATAGGCAACCTAATCTGTGGTACTCTATTTTGGTAACTCTATCTAACCAATACAGGATGATATCCATTTTTTTGAAACTGGATGTTTTGGAGTTGTGCTCCCTGAAATATGAAAGTTATGAGAAAGAGTGATCTGGGGAATGGGAATCAGAGCTTATAGGTTCAATTGAGTTTGAGAGGTCATTGACCAATCAAATTGAGAAACCATGCATACAACTCAGTCAATGGTTCTGAAGGTCAAAGAGATGTCTATACTAGAAGTAATCTATTAACCATGAAGTAATGTGTAAAATATCACTGAAACCAACTAAAGGAGTTCATGACCACTAAACCAGCCCTGCAGGATATCCTAAGAGGGACTGTGTGAGTGGAAAGCAGCAAAGACTACAAAGGACCAGAGACATCACCACAAATAGGACACGTACAGATAACACAATGACACTAAATCCGTATCTTTCAATAATCACTGAATGCAAATGGACTAAATGTCCTCAATCAAAAGACATAGGGTATCAGAATGGATAAAAAACCAAGATCCATCTATATGCTGCCTACAAAAGACTCATTTTAGACCTGAGGACACCTGCAGATTAAAACTGAAGAGATGAAGAACCACCTGTCATGCTACCAGATGTCAGAAGAAAGCCGGAGTAGCCATACATATATCAGACAAATTAGTTTTTAAAATAAAGACTAACAAGAGATGAAGAAGGGCATTATATCATAATTAAGGGGTCTATCAAGAAGAGCTAACAATTGTAAATGTTTATGTCCCCAATGTGGAGCCCCCAAGTATATGGATCAATTAATCACAAACATAAATAAATGAAAAGATAACAATACCATGATTGTAGGGGACTTTAATACGCCACTTACAACAATGGACAAATAGATTGTCTAGGCAGAAAATCAGTAAGGAAACCATGGCTCTGAATGACACATTAGACTAGATGGACTTAACAGATATATTCAGATCTTTTCATCCAAAAACAGCAGAATACACATTCTTCTCAAGTGCACATAGAACATTCTCCAAAATAGATCACATGTTGGGTCACAAAATAGCCCTCAACAAGTAAAAAAGGATTGAGATCATACCATGCATATTTTCAGATCACAACACTATGTAATTTGAAATCAACGACAAGAAAATATTTGGAAATCCCTCAAACACATGGAGGTTAAAGAACATCCTACTAAAGAATGAAGGGTCAACCAGGGAATTATAGAGGAAATTAAAAATATATATGAAAGCAAATGAAAATGAAAATATAACAGTCCAAACCCTTTGGGATATAGCAAAAGCAGTCTTAAGAGGAAAATACATTGCAATCCAGGCCTATCTCAAGAAGCAAGAAAGGTCTCAAATACAAAACCTAAGCTCATACCTAAAAGAGCTAGAAAGGCAGCAGCAAAGAAAGCCCAAAGTCAGTAGAAGAAGAGAAATAATAACGATTAGAGCAGAAATAAACAGTATAGAATCCAAACAAACAAACACAAAACAGTAGAATAGATCAATGAATCTAAGACCTGGTTTTTGAAAGAAACAAACTGACAAAATTCAAGTGAGACTCCTCAAAAAGAAAACAGAGAGGACCCAAATAAATAAAATCATGAATGAAAGAGGAGAGATCACAACCAACACCACAGAAACATAAACAATTATTAGAGAATACTATGAAAAATTATATGCCAACAAATTGGACAATGTGGAAAAAATGGAGAAATTCCTAGACACCCACACACTACCAAAACTCAAATGGAAAGAAACAAAATTTGTATAGACCCATAACCAGCAAAGAAACTGAATCAGTTGTCAAAAATTTCCCAACAAATAAGAGTCCGGGGCCAGATGGCTTCCCAAGGGAATTCTACCAGACATTTAAAGCAGAGTTAATACATATTCTTCTCAAGCTGTTCCAAAAAAAAAAAAAAAAAAAAAAAAAAAAAAAAAAAAAAAAAATGGAAGGAAAGATTTCGGACTCCTTCCATGAAGCCAGCATTTCTGTGATTCCCAAACCAGTCAGAGACCTCACTAAAAAGGGGAATTATAGGCCAATATCCCTGATGAACATGGATGCAAAAATTCTCAACAAGATACTAGCAAATGGAATTCAACAGCATATTAAAAGAATTATTCACCATGTTCAAGTGGGATTCATTCCTGGGCTGTAGGGCTGGTTCAACATTCACAAATCAATCAACATGATACATCACATTAATAAAAGAAAAGATAAGAACCATACGATCCTGTCAATAGATGCAGAAAAAGTATTTGACAAAATACAGCATGCTTTCTTAATAAAAACCCTCAAGAACGTTAGGATAGAAAGAAAATACCTTAACATCGCAGAAGCCATATATGAAAGGCCCACAGCTAATATCATCCTCAATGGGGAAAAACTGAAAACTTTCTCCCTGAGATCAGGAACACAACAGGGATGTCCACTCTCACCACTATTGTTTAACTAGTATTGTAAGTCCTAGCCTGAGCAGCCAGACAGCAAAATGAAATAAAAGGCATCCAAATTGGCAAAGAAGACGTCAAACTTTCACTTTTCACAGATGACATAATACTCTACATGGAAAACCCAAAAGACTCCACCCAAAAGCTGTTAGAACTGATACATGAATTCAGGAAAGTCACAGGATATAAAATCAGTGTACATAAATCAGTTGCATTTTTCTATACACCAATAATGAAGCAATAGAGAAATCAAGAAATCGATCCCATCTACTATTGTAACAAGAACCATAAAATATGTAGAAATAAACCTAACCAAAGAGGGAAAAGCTCAGTATGCTGAAAACTATAGAAAGCTTATGAAAGAAACTGAAGAAGACACAAAGAAATGGAAAAACATTACATGCTCATGGATGGAAGCAAAAATATTGTTAAAATGTTGATACTACCTATAGCGATCTACACATTCAATGAAATCCCAATCAAAATAGCACAGCATTCCTCACAGAGCTAGAATAAACAATCCTAAAATCTGTATGGAGCTACAATAGACCCTGAATAGCCAAAGTAATGTTGAAAAGGAAAGCCAAAGCTGGGGCATCACAATTCCAGCCTTTAGCCTATACTACAAAGCTGTAATCATCAAGACAGTGTGGCATAGGCACAAAAACAGACACATAGACCAACAGAATAGAATATAGGACCCAGAATTGAACCCACAAATGTATGGCCAACTAATCCTTGACAAAGCAGGAAAGAGTATGCAATGGAAAAAAGACAGTCTCTTTAATGGTGCTGGACTAGACAGCAACATACAGAAGAATGAAACTGGACCACTTTATTACACCATACACAAAAATAAATTCAAAATGGATGAAAGACCTAAATATGGGACAGGAAACCATCTAAATCCTACAGGAGAAAATAGGCAGCAACCTCTTTGACCTCGGCAGCAGCAGCTTCTTACTTGATATGTCTCCGAAGGCAAGGGTAATAAAAGCAAAAATGAACTATTGGGACTTCATCAAGATAAAACCTTCTGCACAGTGAAGGAAACAATCAAAAAAAGTAAAAGGCAACCGATGGAATGGGAGAAGATATTTGCAAATGACATATCAGATAAAGAGTTAGTATCTAAAATCTATAAAGAACTTACAAAACTCAACACCTGAAAAACAAATAATCTGGTGAAGAAATGGGCAGAAGACATGAATACACACTTTTCCAAAGAAAAAACCCAGATGGCAAACAGACACATGAAAATGCTTAACATTACTCACCATCAGGGAAACAAAAAAACCACAGTGAGATACTACCTCACACCAGTCAGCGTGGCTAAAATTAACTCAGGAAACAACAGATGTTGGCAAGGATGTAGAGAAATGGGAACCCTCTTGCACTGTTGGTGAGAATGAAAACTGCTGCAGCCTCTCTGAAAAACAGTGTGAAGTTCCTCAAAGAATTAAAAGTAGAATTATCCTATGACCCAGCAATAGCACCACTAGGAATTTATCCAAAGGATACAGGAGTGCTGATTCGTAGGGGCACATGTACCCCAATTTTATAGCAGCACTTTCAACAATAGCCAAATCATAGAAAGAGCCCAAATGTCCATCAACTGATGAATGGATAAAAAAGATGTGGTATATCAATGGAATACTACTCAGTGGTGAAAAAGAATGAAATCTTTCCATTTGCAACAATGTGGATAGAACTGGAGGGCCTTATGCTAAGGGAAATAAGTCAGTCAGAGAAGTACAAATATCATATGTTTTCACTCATATGTGAAATTGTGATTTCACTCATATGTGAAAATGTGAAATTTCACTCATATGTGTAAATTGAGAAGCTTAACAGAAGACCATGAGGGTAGGGAAGGAAGAAAAAATAGTTACAGAGAGGGAGGCAAACCATGAGACACTCTTAAATATAGAGAATAAACTGAGGCTTCATGGGGGTGAGGTTGGGAGTTCAAGGAACATGGGTGATGGGCATTGAGGAGGGCACTTGTTGAGATGTGCTCTGGGTGTTGTATGTAAGTGAAGATTCAGGGGAATGTACTCCAGAAGCCAAGAGTACACTGTATCCACTCTGTTAGCTAATGACAATAAATTATATAAAAATATATATAAAAAACATAAAATATCATTGGAACTTTATACACAAGGTGAGATCAGTCAGTATATATACATATATATGGATATGGATATAATTGTGTAGACTTGTCCTATGTTTATATTCCTGCACAGTAGTATTAAGAACTTTCTACAAAGGAATAAAGGTAAAGCAAATGTCAGCACTTGAAATATTTTATGAATGCAGAATATATAAAATGGAATAAAAATAAAATGCTTGGAACATAAAGCCAAGGTCAATAGAGGAGATCTACAAGTGTTATAATGAGTTAATCCTTATTTAAGCCTACCAAGGTTTTCAAAGGAAAATGCAGTGAGCCTTAAATACCAAAGGAAACATTTAGGGAAACATAATCATTCAATGGGCTTATAATTAAAGTCCATTCAATACCAGTTTACACTACTTTTACTTACTGTTCCCTTATTGACTCATCATCTGTGACTGTCATCACAAGAGAATAGGGATACAACAATAGGAGAACATAGTAGAGAAGCTAGTATATGAGCAAAAATGGAACCTGCATGTTCAGGGACAAATAGGTCTGGGTAGTGTGCTCTGTGGCAGTAACTCTATGCAGACTGTCCAAGAGCCTGTAGAAGCCAGAAACACAAGATTTCTGCTGATAGAAGAGGCCATCCTAGGGCACTTGGCTTGCAGTGACATGGTACTATAAAAGAGAGAAAAGAGATTTTTAACCTTCTCTTCTCTTGATTCAACACACTGAAACATATGAAAAGAAAAATTCAGATACTTGGAAAAAACGCTTGTTTCAGTCTCCTTACATTTTCACAGTGGGTAAAGTGACCTTTGATTTTAATCTAGGTGGTTGCTTTTCCTCTTTGGTTTTAGAAAACCAGGAGTTTTCTTTTAATAACTCTTTGCTCAAATTCTTGAATTCTTTTCCAGTATACTTGACCCAAATTCAGTGTTCTCTAAAGTTTTGAATTCCTTTTTCTAATTATGATGATGGCAGATTTTTGAGGTATGGTTTTATTTTTGCAGTGGACACAGCTAAAAGATTTAACATTAAGAATCACAACAATCAGAACATAAAAATCATCAAAATTTTGCTAAGTTGTTTCCTGAAGTCTATGGAAAGCATCATGCATTCTGTTTTTTTTGAACATGCAAAATGGACTATTGTATACCATGATGTGAAAAAACATACTCAGCAATGGTAAAGCTTTTTCAGAATTAGCCTCTCCAAAAGTCTACAACTTTTCAAGTTGTTGGAGTGCTACTTAAAAATATCAAACTGCAAAGATGCACTTCTAGAAATTATAAGTAATTTGTGCATCAAACAATATGTACAATAGTACTATACAGTAAATTGGACCAGCTGCCTATGCCTACCATTACAGCTGGTTGCAAAGTATATAATTTATGTTTTCTGCAGTAGAAAGTGGGAAGGTTTTTTTAAAACTGTGTTCATGGTTTTATAAAGAGCCTTTTCCTGTTTTATTTTTTTAACCACTGTAAGCTCAAAAGAGGTGGTATTTTGCCATTATGTTTAATGTTAATCCATTTCTATTATAGTTGAAAGGTCTATCAAGACACTTTGCCTATGACCTCTTATTTCATCCTTGTAAGTAGAGGAATTAGACACATTTATCCTCATGTTTTTCGTAAAATATGGGTTTATTGTATGTTTAAAAAAAGCACTGGTAATGACTACTAAAAGGATAGTTGATAACAAATACTTGGCTTCTAAAATTCAGCAAATAGCATATGTTAATTTAAAAGTTACAGAAACAATGTTTTCTGTTGAAAAACTGAACAAACTCGAAATGGCACAGCTGCAATTTATTTTTGTGTTTCTTAGCTATGTACATATTTTATTTGGCAACAAATAAACAATATGAAGTATATTTATATATTAATCATCGGTTTCCAGTGTGTATGGGAGAATGGCCCAAAATCTAGAGAAAGATTAGATATAGAACAACTATATATTATGTTTAGAAAAATAATCTCTGACAAACCTATTTTGTGTTAAAATAAGTTTTATTTTACTACCATACTCTAAATAATATTTGAAAAACAAAAGAAATTATATATTAACATCTATAACATTTAGTTGGTAAAACAGTGTTAAAAATTTCAATCTTTTTACCCTTATAATTGTGTTCATTGTTGGAAATGTTAATGGCTTATGAAATTTTACTGATGATTTTATGGCTTTTAATGGTAAATTAACATAATCAAGTTACATAAAATTTAAACTTAGCGTATAAATATTCATATTCTCCAACTTCACTCAAATAATTATTGCGCATTTAGAATATGGACAAATTAATCTTAAATAGATTGTATCCCTCAATTAATGAAGATTAAAGTGATACAGCTTATGAATGATTAATATAAATGAAAAAATTGTGTCCTGACTGACTTTAGTATAACTATTAATGTTAATATGTATCTCCTGAAAATAGAATGCAAGTGTGTAGTTGAACATCTAATAAATTTCTGTGAAGAGTATTTCCAAGGTTTTTGTTTGTTTTTGTCTTTGTTTTTTGGTTATTTTACACTCACTTGGCTTTATTATGGTTCTGTTTTGATTAATCAACGGTGACAAAAATATACTCTGAACATTTTGCCCTTGTCTCCCTGATGAAGGAACTGACATGCAATGGGAGGAAGTCTCCTATGCACACCAGCCCAGGTTGGGGGCAACAACTGTGTGGTGGGGAGAGATTCCAGACCTATTGCAGAATGGAGGAACATATTTTTCTTGTGTTGAGGCAGGATAAAATTAACATGTTGCCTCTTCAGAAAAGCTACCTCCTAGAAGAGTTTTCTCCAACCTTTAATAATGGCACCAGTTAATAAGTGGTGGGGATGGGGTAACTTGCCAATAGCCTAAGTTAGCAGGTAAGAAAGGGGAAGAACTAAAGAAAACATTCATTGAAAGTGAATTAGAATTTATTTAATGAATTCACTCTAATGAATTGGAATTCATTAGAATGCTATTATCCCATTTTTGAACAAGAGTTTTTACATACCCACATATAATTATGAAACTTCCATATTTATATGATTTTACCTAACTAGGTCTTATGCAATGTAAAGAAAATATTCCTGGGTACCTGGGTGGCTCAGTCAGTAAACGTCCAAATTCACTCGGGTCATGATCTCACAGTTTGTGGGTTCATGCCCCACATCAGGCTCTGTGCTGACAGTTCAGAGCCTGGAGCCTGCTTCAGATTCTATGTCTCCCTCTCTCTCTGCCCCTCCCTGACTTGTGCGCGCGCTCTCTCTCTCTCTCTCTCTCTCTCTCCCCCCCAAGAGATGAAAACATTAAAAAATTTAAATAAAATATTCCACATTTGAAAATAAAATAAATAGTTGTTACACAGGATCTCAGAAATATATTGACACACTAAAATTAAGCTAATGATCTTATTAAAACTTACAGAAATGCACATATGATTTTAGTGACAAAAAGGAAATGTCACATTTATTTTCCATATTTTATCTTTTTAACTTTCTATTCTTTAAGTCTTTGTTTATCTAAAAATATAGTAACTTAAAGCAGGTTATCTTCTTTGAGTTTATTATGCCATCTATAATATGGGAATAATATTAGCTCTCCATCTTGGTGATTGAAAATACTGGAAATGACAGCTCTGATGAACTTAGTATAGACTTGTTTATTGTACTGTGCATGCTACTATTAAAATCCCTCTGGTTTTTCACACTGTTGCTTTGTGTAAGAAAATGAGAGATGATTAACTTTTTAAATAATACAGGAGAATATTATTCCTTCCAATAGGAAAGTAGGTAAGTAAATGATTGTTTTGTTGTCAGCTTGAATAAAGATAACCTATATTGTGAGGTCTAAAAATCATGAAATTGGAAACTAGCAGATTTGGTTCAAAAAACACTATTCTAGCTACTATTGACCTAGATTATGATTTATTTAACTTTCCTGAAAGTCACTACCCTCCCTGAGGGTAAAACTACATTTTATATATAGTTGGCCCCTTCCCACCCTGCTTGCACATTTTCTTCCTTGGTGATCTCAATGACAGTTGATGAGACAGTCAGGAAAAGGAATCAAAAATAAGGAATTAAATAAGAGAAACAGAGCCCTAGTGTCCCTAGGTCCCAGAGTCTGTGGCTCCTCCTTTGAGCCACTCTGTCCCTGGCACCCTTGCACTCTGGGGCCCATAATGGGAGTGGCAACCCTGAGGATCTCTGAAATGCCTTGCTAGGGAAAGAGGTCATCTTTCTTTGTCTTGAACAATAGCTCCTGGCTACTGTGGAAGTAGCTGACTAATCTTATGAAAGGTGGGTTAACCACACCCTTAGTGATCTCTTCTGGGCACACTTTTTTTCAATATGGGTCTGGTGCCAATTTTACAAATCTTTAAGTTCTGCTTCTTTTTTGATTAAGATTTCATCTTTAAGTCATTTCTCTCTTGTAGTATTTTATTATAAGCCATCAGGAGAACAAAAGCCACACCTTCAACATTTTGTTTAGAAGTAGCTTCAACTAACCACCTAAATCCATAACTTGTAGGTTCTACCTTCTGCAAAAAAACTGGGGCATGAACAAAATTCAGCCAAGTTTTGTTTTGCTTTGTTTTGTTTTAGTTTTGGTTTTGTGCTTTTTGCCACTTTGTAACAAGAACAGCCTTTTCCTCCAGATTCAATAACATGTTTCTCATTTCCATCTGAGACCTCATCAGAATGGCCTTTATTATCTATATTTCTACCGACATTCTGTTCAGGATTTCTTAAATATTCTGTAAGAAGATTGTGTTTTTTGTGTTTTGTGTTTTTTTGTGTGTTTTCTTCCCCTAGCTGTCCTCTTTTTTTTCTGGGCCTTCCCCGAAATCACCCTTTCACAATGATGGAAGCTTTTTTTTTCTTTCTTTTTTTTTAGCATGTGCCTCAAAATTGTTCCAGCCTGTACGCCTTACCCAATTCTAAAGCCATTCCACATTTTTAGATGTTTGTTATAGCATCACTCCACTTCTCAGTATCGAATTCTGTCTTAGTCTGTTCTGGCTGCTATAACAAAAATATTATTAGGTGGTTTAAAAATAAATATTTAGGAGTGCCTGGGTGGCTCAGTCGGTTAGCTGTCTGACATGTCCTGTGCTGACAGCTCAGAGCCAGGAGCCTGCTTCAGATTCTGTGTCCCTCTTTCTCTGCCCCTCTCTCCCTAATACTCTGTTTCTCTCTGTCTCTGAAAAATGAATTAACCGTAAATTTTTTTTTAGGCAAATATTTATTTCTAACAGTGATGGAAGTTGGAAAGCCCAAGATCAGGAAGCCAGAAGATTAGGTATCTGGTAATGGCCCACTTCCTGGTTCATAGATGGTCATCTTTTTGCTCTGTCCCCCTGTGGCAGAAGGAATGAGAGAGCTCTTTGGGTCCTATTTTGTAAAGGCACTAATCGTATTCATGAGAGTTCCATCTTCATAACCTAATCACCTTCCAAAGCCCCCACCTCCCAATACCATCACATTGGAAATTTTCATTTTATGAATTTTGGTGGATGCAAACATTCAATCTAGAACATATTAAATCAGTATTTATAAGCCTAGTCATTACCACCCAACATGAGATAACTCCGATGGGCTTTGTTTAGCTCCAGAGCCTCTCTTTAAGGGTCAGATAATACTGTAGTCCATTCTGCTTCACAGCTGGACTTTCTACTTACTTTTGCTCCTTTTTTATTTCCCCCTTTAATATCTGTTAATCCCAAGGTCACTCAAAAATAAATATTGTGTACATTAATTCATCATGGAATCTGCTTCCAGAAGAATGCAACCTGTAAAAATATTTTATGGACATGTGAAAATCAGTATTTTTAAAACGTGAACATTGCCCACAAACTGTTTCTACTTCTGAGTTTTCTTATACATAACCTCCTGCTCTAAAAATAAGGACCTTATTTTCGTGGTTTTTTTTTTAATTAGGCTTTTGTTTTGAGAAAATTATAGATTTACATGCATTTGTAAGAAATAATTCCAAATCCTACCTACCTTTTACCTACTTTCCTGGTAACATTATGCAAAACTACAGTTCATCATCATAATTCAGATATTGGCATTGATATAGTTGATATACAAACATTCTCAACACCACTAGATGATTTATGTTGTCCTTTTGTAGCCACACCTGCTTCTTCTCTGCCCCTACCCCTCCTTAATCCCTGACAATCACTAGCCTGTTCTCTATTTCATAATTTTGTCATTTCAAGAATGTTATACAAATGGAACCACACAATATGTAACCTTTGGGGATGGGATGTTTTCACAAGTATAATAATCTGGAGATTAATTCAGATCAGCAGAGCATTCATGTTTATTGCTGAGTAGTACTTCATGTATTGTTTTGCCATTCACTCCCTGAGGTTCATCTGGGTTATTCCCAGTTTGAAGCTCTTATAAATAAAGCTGATATCAATATTTGTGTATAGTTTTTTTGATGAACATAAATCTTCCTTTCTTCAGGAAGATTTTTCAGGAGTGCAGTTGCTGGGTCACTTGGTATTTGCATGTTAAACTCCCAATTTTCCATAGTGGCTGTCCCATTTTATATTCCCAACGGCAATATATGAGTGATCTAGTACTTTCACATACTTGCTAGCATTTGATGGTTAAATTTTATTTTATTTTTTTAGCCATTCTGAGAAGTGCATGGCAGTAACTCTTGAGGTTCTAATTTACGTTTACATGAAGACTAATGATGTTTACATCTTTCATTTTCTTTTTTTCATTTATTTTTTCCATTTGTTTACCTTCTTCAGTAAAATGTTTCTTCACGTCTTTCGCCCATGTTCTAATTGGATTATTTGTTTTTTTCTACAGTTGAAGTTTGAGAGTTCTTGATATATTCTAGATACTAGGCTTTTGGATGTGTAATTTGAAAATATTTTTCTCCCAGTCTTTTACTTGCCTATTCATTCTCTTGGCAAAAACTATCATAGAGCAAGTATATTTTTTTTAATTTTAACGAAATCATACTTAACCATTTTCTTCTTTTGTAGGTCATGCTTTGTATGTCAAGTCTCATAATACTTTTACTAGTCCTAGATCTTGAAAACTTTTTCATATGTGTTTTTATAAAATTTTTGCACTTTATATTCGTGTTAATGGTCCATGTTTTATTTAATTTTTGTACAAGTTGTGAAACTTGGTCAGGCAATTATTTTGCCATTGATATTGAATTGTTCCAGTATGATTTGTTGAAGAGGCTGTCTTCTCATTGAATTGCTTTTGCGTTTTTGTGAAAACCAGCTTGGCTATTAAAACCCTATGTCCACAAATTAATAACCTAGATGAAAAAAAAAATTTATTTAAAGACATCATTTTCCAAA
The DNA here is from genome assembly GCF_023721935.1 of Panthera uncia. Lineage (NCBI taxonomy): Eukaryota > Metazoa > Chordata > Mammalia > Carnivora > Felidae > Panthera > Panthera uncia. The sequence continues at coordinate 54,291,065 of NW_026057580.1, read as the reverse complement.
TTCACACAAGAAGAAATAGACAATGTAAATAAGGTTATATCTATAAAATAAATTGAGACAATAATTAATAACCCTCTAAAACAAAAAGCACCAGGGCTACATGGGTTCATTGATAAATTCTACAAAAGATTGAAGGGAGAAATTGCAATAACTCTCTACAATTTCTTTCAGAGGATAAAAGAAAAGGGATTACTTTCTAACTCATTCTGTGAAGCAAGCATTACTTTAATACCAAAATCAGACAAACACATTGCAAGAAGAGAAAACTACAAACCAATATCTCTCATGTACACAGATGCCAAAATTCTCAGTAAAATATTAACAAATAAAATGTGAAATGTTTAAAAATATACATCATAATCAAGTGGGGATTATACCAGGTATGCAAAGCTAATTTAACACTTCAAAATCAACTAATATAATCCATTACATAAATAGCCCAAAAAAACCTGAATGATCATATCAATAGATGCAGAAAAAATTTGTTAAAATATACTACCTATTTATGATAAAAGCTCATAGTAAAACTCATAGTAAAAGCTCATAGTAAACTAAGAATAGAGGGGAACTTTATCAACTTGATAACAAATATCTACTAAAGAAAAAATACAGCTAACACTGTACTTCATACAAAAAAAAAAAAAATTCAAAGCTTTCCACCAAGATCAGAAAGTCAGGTACAAGCAAATATGTGTCCTCTCACCATTTCCTTTCAATATTGTGTTGGAAGTTCTAGCTAATGCAATAAGACAAAAAAAAAAAAAAAAAAGAAATAATAACGTTATTGTCTATGCAGAAAATTCAAAAGGATTTTTTTTAAATCCTGGCATTAATAAGTGATTATAGCAATGATGCTGGGTACAGGATTGATATACAAAAGTAAATAGCTTTTTATATACCTGCAGTAAACAGGGGAATTTGAAATTAAAAACACAATACCGTTTATAATAGAGTAGCAACCCCCCAAATGAAATAGATATAAATCTAACAAAGTATGTATAAGATCTACATGAAGAAAACCTCTCAAAACGCTGATGTCTTATTTTTTTTAATTTTTTAAAATTTTTATTTATTTTTGAGGGAGAGAGAGAGAGAGAGACAGAGTGCAAATGAGGAGGGGCAGAGAGAGAGAGGAGACACAGAATCTGAAGCAGGCTCCAGGCTTCAAGCTGTCCACACAGAGCCCAACTCAGGGTTTGATCCCAGAACAGTGAGATCGTGAGTGACCTGAGCCAAAGTTCAGACACTCAACCCACTGAGCCACCTAGGTGCCCCTCTGATGTCTTGTTTCAAAGAAGAACTGAATGGAGAGATATTCCATGTTTATAGATAGGATGATTCAATATTGTCAAGATACCAGTTCTTCCCAAATTGATGTGTAGTAGATTCAATACAATACCAATAAAAACCCAACAAACTTATTTTGGGGATACTGACAAACTGATTCTAAAATTTATGTGGAGAGGAAGAAGACCCAGAATACCAAACACAATATTGAAGAAGAACAAGGTTGGAGGACACGACCTGGCTTAGGTTAACTATAAAGGTATAGTAATTATGATAGTGTAGTCGTAGCAGAAAAGAAACATATCAGTAGAACAGAATAGAGAGCTCAGATATAGAACCCCATAAATATAATTAACTCATCTTTGACAAAGAAGCAAAAACAATGCAATGAAACATATAGTGTTTCAACAAACGGTGTTGAAACAATTGTATATTCACATGCAAAAAAGTGAATCTAGATACAGACCTTACACCCTTCACAAAAACTAAAAATGGATCACAGACCTAAATGTAAAACACAAAGTATAAAACTCCTTTCAGATAACATAGAAGAAAGCCTAGATGACCAAAGGTATGATGACTTTTTAGATATAATACCGAAGGTATGATCCATGTGAGAAATAATTGATAAGCTGGACATCATTAAAATTTAAAACTTCCTTTCTATGAAAGTCACAAAAGAATGATTAGAACAATCACAGACTAGGAGAAAAATTTTAAAAATGACACATCTATTAAAGTCTGCTCTGCAAAGACCTCTTAAAACAACAATAATAAAATAAACAATCTAATTTAAAAAGGAACCAAGACTTAAACAAACACCTCAACAAAGATACATGTGGCAAATAAACAGGCACAAAGGTGCTTCACATCATATGTCATCAGAAAGAGAGAGAGAGAGAAAAGAAAAAGAAGGACAAATAAATTAGATGGTACCACTACATACCTTTTAGAATGGACAAAATTGAGAAAACTGACAGTGTCAAATACTTATGAAGTTGTGGAGCTACAGGAACTGTCATTCATTGCTGGTGGGAATGTAAAATGTTACAGCCACTTTGGAAGAGATTTATAGTTTCTTAAAAAACTAAACACACTCATGCCATATGATTCAGCAATCATGTCCCTTAGTATTTACTCAAAGGAGTTGAATACTTACATTCACCCAAAAACCTGCACATTATGTTTTATTTATTAATGCCAAAACTTGGACAAACCATGATGTCTTTCAGTAGGGAATGGATAAATAAATGGTAGAAAATCCAGAATATGAGAGTATTTGATGTTAAAAAAAATGAACTATCAAGCCATGAAAAGACATGGGGAAATCTTAAATGAATATTAATAATTAAAAGAAGCCAATTTTAAAAGCCTACCTAATGTATAATTCCAACTATATTTGTGATAGAAAGGTACAACTGTGAAGACAGTAAAAAGATCAATGGTAGCCAGGGTTTTGGGGTGTGGGAAGTGATGAATAGGCAGGCAGAACACAGAATTTTTTGCACAGTAAAAATACTCTGTGTGGTACTATAATGACAGATATAAGTAAGTTATTATATATATCCAAACTCAGAATGCCCAACACCAATATTAAATAGTAATATAAATTATGAATTCTGCTTGATTATAATGTGTCAATGTGGGTACATCAGTTATAAAAAATGTGCCATTCTGCTGGGGATGTTGATAATGGGGTAGGCAATGCATGTGTGGAAGCAGAGGATATTTGGGAAATCTCTATATTTTCCTATCAACTTTGAAGTGAACCTTAGGCTTCTCTAAAAAAATAGAGTCTTAATTCAAAAAAATCAGTTGTGGGCATTTGTGTGGGTTGATTTCTGAGTTCCTTATTTTGTTTCATTCATCTGTGTCTCAGTCCCTCCACCAATTAATTCCACAGTCTTTATTACTTAAATATATATTGGTTTGAAATCAAGTAGACTTATTTCTCCTATTTCCTTTTTCTTTTTTAAAGCTGCTTGAGTTATTCCGATTCCTTCTCTTTTCATAGAAACTTTAAAATAATATTGTCTATATCTACACAACTGTTTCTTGAAATGTTGTTAGGAATTGCATTAAACCTGTATATCAATTATAGATGACATTCAAAGGTCATCTTCTTCAAATCAATCAATATCTTTTATTACAAATATTTGAACAGTGTCAAATCTGACTTGATTTTTTTTGTTGGTTTGCTTTGATGATGCATATCTGTTTATCTCATTAAATTATAAACTACTTCAGGGAAGGCGATCTTTCAATATTCATTCAGATGTTTCTGAGGTCTAGCATGTTTGTGTGCAAGAGAAGATATTCAATAAATCTTTGCTTAATGAGTTCTATTAGTATTATTAACTTTAGGAGGTTACAATACACACTCAAAACCTATTTTCCAATATATTATTCATTACTCAAAATAACATCGTCCTTTTTTAAAAGTTTTTATTGAAATTCTAGTTAGTTAACATATAGTGTAATATTGGTTTCAGGAGTAGAAGTTAGTGATTCATCACTTACCTATAACACCCAGTATTCATTACAACAAGTGCCCTCCTTTAAAACTTAATTCATACTCCTTTCCTCCATGATGATATCCCACAACCATGTATTACTTTTGGTAGTTTAGAAAATGCTTCCAATTATCTGATAGTTAATTGCATGGAATCATCAAAACTTATTTTAAGTTTTGTTTTTTGTGAGTAGATTCTGAACAGAATTGTTGAAATTCTGATTTGCCTAGGAGTGCCTGGGTGGCTCAGTCAGTTAAGCGTGTGACTTTAGCTCAGGTCAAAATCTCATGGTTCGTGAGTTCGAGCCCCGTGTCTGGCTCTGTGCTGACAGCTCAGAGCCTGGAACCTGCTTCAATTCCTGTTTCCCTCTCTGTCTGCCCCTCCCCAGCTCACACTCTGTCTCTCACCCTCTCAAAAATAAATAAACATTAAAAAATTTAAAAAAAGAAATTCTGAATTGCCTATAAATTCACATTTTTAAATTTATGTTTACACATCAGATCTTTATAAGAGACAACTTGGAATCAAATTCATTGCATTTTTTTTTCTCTCTGTTGTTTATGTAAAACCTAAGATTACAACACACTGTCCAGCATTTATTTTTCTCCATACATCTTCCAAAGCAAAAGTACCTTTGTAACGTTACATTAACCATTTATTTTTGTCACCAGCTCAAAAACCATCCATCAAACATACATAAATAAAGGTACTCTATTATATTTTTATTGTGGGTTACATATTACCACATAAAACTTCTTTATCATTAATAATATTCCTCTCTTTTCACATGTTCTGAATTCTTCTAGATCTATCTCTTAGCTAAATTATTTTCTGATAAACCTTACCTGATTGTCTTTGGCTTATGGATAGTATTCAATTTGTTGTATCAATTAATGGAGAATTAAGTCTACAATTTCTCTTAACAGTGCTTTTATTGCCATTTAACCACTACTTAAATACTAATTTTTTGTGTGTGGGGTTTGGCTTTTTGTTTGTTTGTTGTTTTGTTTTGCTTTTTACTTTTGATATACTTAGCTTTTCCTCCTAGTTGTAATCTGGGAGTAATATTTATACCCCAAAAGCACTGTAATTGGTCACGTGTGACTCTGAAGCTGTACTTTCAAAGCTTTTAACAGCATCTTTCTTCTATTTTTATCTTGAAAATATTGGTCAAACAATTGTTCAGAGTATTTTTATTGTAGTGAATATTCACACGATCATATGATGGTAAAGAGCTAAACTCTCTGGTGGTCATATGGTCTCCATCAAATGTTTGCAACACCATTCATATTATCCCTTAACAATGAATTAACTGAAACTTTATAATATATATTCATAATGAAGATAGTTTATTTTATTGTATAATGTTGCGATTTTAAAAAGTCAAATTTCTCTTTGATCAAATTTCAGTAAATACTGAAGCACTTTTGAGAAATGTATCTTTCTGTACCTCACTACTAATAGACAATGTATGTAAATCACTTGGTATGTGCTTATAATGTAGTAAGCAATATCATAAATGTTACATGTCCTTAACAGTTTGTCTTTAAAGAGGAATGCTTTTTTTGTCACTCACAAGGTACATAGTGCAAACGACTGCAATTATTTAGGAGTTACCAGTTCCGATTACTACTCCTACCACCACCATACTACTATCTTAGAAGAACAGGGTTACAGTACCTGAAATTCTTAAAGACAGATGATGAAAATCTCAGTGTTGAGGTTTTTTCCTTCTAAAATACAGTATTGTTATAAATAACATTTAATACATAATTGATAATGTGTAATATTAATGTTAATCCATCTGTTAATTTTTCCAACAGTATTCTGCCTACATTTCTAGAACACGTGTTCAATGTTAACAAATCCTGATTCTGTGGAAGGCTGTTACAACCATAACATCACCTTTCCAGACTAATTTGCACCACCAATGCTGTCTCTGTGCTCTGTTAGTCTGATTCTCTTTGATCAAACTTCAGTTAACAATCTGTGCTTCTGTACATTATAACTCACTGGCTTCCATTTATCTCCTGAGCATGATTTTAGTTAAAGGGGAAGCCTTAGGGAAAGAGCTTGGTAAGATCCTTTAAGAACAAATTGTCTTTCTGCTTTGGCAGCAGTTAGCTTGTCGTTGGTCTAACCCTAACAACGTTGGTACTCATATTTTTCTGAAGGTTGTGTGAGAATTTACATCATGGCTGTTCTAGCTTAATCTTATTGTTTGTCATCCCTCTAGGTTAGTATGGGTCCCGAGTGATTTGAGAAAATTGAAATAGTGAAATAATACCAATTGAAAAATGATTTCTACTTATAGAGTATTAATCTGTGGAGTTCAAACTCATTAATCTAGATCACCTCCCTTTGAGAGAGCAAGAAACATGTATGACAATGTAACTGAGAGGTCAGATAGCAAAAAAAAAAAAAAAAAGAGTGATATTAAAGTACTTTAAGGTTACATAATAAATCAAAGGGAAGTTAGAAAATTTGCTAAACTTCTAGTTGGCTTAACAGAAATAATGGCACTTCTCAAAGCCAAATGAAATTATTTGGCTTAGAATGCCCTACTAACCCAGAGAAGGAAACTTCAGAATTTAGCATAACCAATACTCATATGTACAGAAAAAAAATTCTCTTAGGGAAAAATTTCTATTTTTTTTTCCCATTCCATTTAAACTCTTCAGGTACAGCTAATAGAGCTCATTCCAAAAATATAATCAGGCTCTATGTGATTTTACCCCTTTTGTTTTTTGTTCAGACATTACTCTCCGGAGATTTAGAGAGATAGATACTGAGGAAGGATGACATTTATTACTGTGGCAGCTGTGGCCATTTGGATGGCAGGAAAGACTTTTGTTAAAACATAAGTTTTCTAACTTGGCAGGTAAGTCCTTAATGACACCAATGGAACCTTGTAGTTTACTGGGACAATGATGATAATATCTTTGACTATAGTGTTTTATAGAAATGTCCCATTACAATATAGGAGAAAATATATGGAAGATGCTTGTGGAATCTACAAAAATAAATCTAATATCAAATTTTATAGCTATAGTACTGAGAATATAAACAGGGTTCTTGTGAGTGAAATAACCTGATTAAACAAATGTAACTATTTAGTTGGGGAAATTCATTGTTCAACACAAATGTGATATAAAGTTACTACCCAGTACCCAGATTTCCATGAAAGAACAAACTACTGTAAACAAAAGAGAAAGGAAGAATTTTAAATGTCTTAGAGAATGAGACAGAATGATTTACTAGGGAACAGCTCAGAAAGAAAAGTACCATTGGCAGGAAGTACAAGACAAGATTTGAAAAACCAAGAATGTCTCAAGTGAGTATGATTTTTTTGTTTGTTTTTATTTTTTTAGGATTTTTTATGTATTATGTCCAACTTCTCCAAGGACCATAAGAAATTTCAGTTAAACCCTCTTAATCACTTATGGGTTTTTTGAAAATTAAAAGAGACTTTGAATTTTGCATTCAGTAGCACACACTGTAATATAAACCGCAGAGAATGAAGAAGAGATGTAGGAGATATGCCAGAGTTATATTTTAAGGTTCTAAGAAATATAAAATCACTTTCAAGAAAACACTTCATGTTATACTAGTTTCAACAGTAAAATTACCATATTTTTTTATTCCATTATTTTTTTTAATGTTTATTTATTTTTGAGAGGCAGAGACAGAGTGCAAGCTGGGGAGGGGCAGAGGGAGAGGGAGACACAGAACACTAAGCAGGCTCCAGGCTGAGCTGTCAGCACAGAAGCTCACTCAGGGCTCCAACTCCCAAACAGCAAGATCATGACCTGAGCCGAAGTCGGACGCTCAGCCGACTGAGCCAGCCAGGTGCCCTGATCCCATTTTAAATGTAGAACAACTACATTTGAAATATTATCAGTTTTGCTGTCTAAACCCAAAATGATTTTTCAAATTTACAGTTATGAATTAATCTTAATAACAGTAGAGTTGAAAATAATCTAAGAGGGGCGCCTGGGTGGCTCAGTCGGTTAAGCGTCCGACTTCAGCTCAGGTCAGGATCTCGTGGTCCGTGAGTTCGAGCCCCGTGTGGGGCTCTGGGCTGACGGCTCAGAGCCTGGAGCCTGCTTCCGATTCTGTGTCTCCCTCTCTCTC